>NC_132810.1:29797190-29957190 GCF_048594095.1 Paramormyrops kingsleyae | reverse complement strand
TTATAGATTCGGACTATAAAGGGTAAAAAACAAATGAATATACTAGCATTAATATACAGTGTAATATGAGAATAATTAACATTAACTGTGGAAGTCCTCCATTAAAATGTAAAAACATCCAGCACTGAAATCACTTTTTGAAATGTATCAGTTTATGATACATTCTTCTTGCCCATAAACTTTATAATGAATTAATGGTTTTACCTTTTGTTCATTTTGAGGTGCCAAGGCTTTTTCAGGACTTGAAACCTGTGCAGTAGATGGAAACGCAGTGTCTACCATCTGCCCAGCTGTAGCTGGCACAAGCGCAGTCTCAGAGTTTGTGTTTTTCAGTGACGGGATCATTGAGGGCGCATCTCCAGAACTTACTTTGGAGACTGTATTTTGTTGCCTGGGGGCTGATACAGGCTCTTGAGAGCAAAGTGCTGTTCTATGAGTAGGATTTAGCCTATAGTGTCTCGACAAGCCTCCATTTCCTATATAGGCCTTCTCACAAGTTTCACATTTGAATGCTTTAGGGTTGAGGTTAAAGTTATTAATAGCCACACTGACTTTTCCTTCTTCATCTTCCTCTTCCTCCACACTTATCTCAGAATAGTCATCAGAGTCAGACTGATGGCCATCAGCTAGATCCTCCCGCTTGATAAACTTGTAGTCCTTCACTTTATACTTTGGAGGTCTAGACACGCGGCCAGATCGGGTCTTAATTTTCTGTGGCCTTTTTTGATTATTCTTCTCTCTTTGTCTTTCCTTCTTTGCCAGGGTAGGATCCATGGCCATCTTGGAATGAAGGGGATCTGCTACCACAGCCTTGATGGGGGTCTGGAGAGGTATCTTTTGAGATATAGGGAGAACACTTCCTGTGATTGGTTCAGGTCTCTGAAGGAGAAGTTGAATAGGTGCATCTCCTGCATTATGGAGGATGTACTGCTGCTCCCCAACCACTGGTGAAATGTGAATGATTTGGGGACAGGTGACATTTACACCTGAAGAGACATTCACTTTGCGATTTAGCTGATTTACAGACATGTGTGTTTGCTGGAATACTGCCAATGGTGCAACGGACCGTTCCTTTCCTTCCTGCGTTGGTGACACCTGGACTTGTATTTGGATGGGTTCCAGCTGATAGTGGAGTAAAAAAAAAAAGGTTAAAGTCCAAACCGAAAAAGACTATCCCATAAACTTTTCCATAAAACCACATCCACACAAACACCCACCACACACAACCACACATACACTTTCAAGCTTTAACACCCTTTACCTTGGGGCTTTATAATAGGTAGCAGCAGTTAAGGTCATTGACAGAAAACTTATTTCTCTGTTCCGAAATGTCTCTTTTACAAGATTTTTTCAAAAAAAAGGATGGAATAATAAGAATAAAGGACATTTATTATATTTTGTTATTTCATAAAAAGATATGCAATGATGTTTCAGCATTTTTCAGCTGAAATATTGGTAAATTTCACCATCAATATTCAAAACAAAACAAAATAGCAGCTTGAAATTTTTGTGTCTTTATTTGGTATCAAAATAAACCATTCTGATTTATCAGCTCTAATCTGGGCCAAAATAAGTACCAGCAGATAAAAATGAACTTTCTACAGTCATGCTGAAATACCATGGGATTTGGCTGAATACACCTTACAGGTCCTGGGTGAGGGACCAAACTAACGGAGATTCAAATAACCCTTAATCCAAAAAGGCACGTGAAACCTCTCCCAGAAAAAAGATGTTAGGGGCACACCCAAGAGGCAGGCCTGAAGGTTTCTCATCGGTGAGTGCCTGGTGGTTGGGCCTTCACTTAGGGCTGCACCGTGATTATATAGCATATGTACAATAATCACCAGGGTGAAACATTTGTCCGGACACTAGGTTTTCGGTACTATACGGACATTTATTTATGCCCACAATCTAGTGAGTGAATTAGCAGTACAGCTAAAATATTAATGAGATGCATATTGGGACACTCATAAGTTAGTGATTTGTATAAATTCGGTTAGAGGAGCACATCACATACTACTGTTTTAGTATATCATGGAAGCAATAAGCACTGAAGTGGCTGTGAAGGAAGGGGCAGCTCAAGAGCCACATCATCTTTTGAGTTTTGACTTATTAGAATTTGTGGATAAATGAGGTACAAAAGATGCTGGTGGTGTGCCAGTACTTTTTGCAGTTTAAAGTCCCACAAATTTTTTAAACATTAGGATATATCAAATTTATACAGATTTATATTTTTGACACACCACAAATTTCTAAAGCCCTGGGGTCTCATTCATAACCGTTGAGTACGCACAAAACGAGACCTAAAAGATGCATACGCCTCTTTCTATGCAAACGTTGCGATCTATAGAAACAAACTTGATGGCAGAATGTGCGCATATGTACGCCAACTCTGACCCACGCATGTGAACATTTTGGAGAAAAAAATACGACCGCGGGTGAAGAGGGTGAGCAATAACGTGAGTGGCATCAGTACATAAATAATAATTCCTTAAATTTCACTGATTCAGTCACATATTTATAATAGTGAATAAAATATATAAATAAAATATATAATCAGACTCAAATCTTAACATATTCTACATTTTTAATCTATGCGCCGCAGCTGATGAAATGTAAATGGGTAAGTGGTAGTCGTTAATATCACGATTATTTGGACACGGTGTAAAGCAATCAGTCTCACTGCTGAAAACACATAAATACCGCGATGACATTCGAGCGCAACATAACATAATGGATGCGCTGGCATTGTTAGAAGATTAAGCCAATGGCAGAATTAGAAGAGAACGGGTGTTCAGGGACCATGAAGATTTTTGGCCCATGATGATGACTGGCTCATAAACCGATTTAGATTACCTAGATGTGTGCTTTTGGAGCTATGTGCTGAACTGGGTCCAATGTTAGAGAGATCAACCCAACGGAACCGCACAATCCAAGTACAAATACAGGTACTGACGACCCTGAGGTTCCTTGCAACTGGCTTGTTACCAGCGGGAATTAGCCAACAGGTATATGTTATAATTAACAATAAAGCTGTGAATTTGTTCTAAAGCTTGTTTAGGAAATACAATAATAATCTATCGATACATCCATCCATCTCCACTTATCCTTGTGTTTAATTGTATTCTAGTTCTGGAATATCACAACCATCACTAAGCTCAATAATACCTGTCGTTTGGATGGGATTATTAAAATGACTAATAGATACATTAAGTTCCCTTACACTGTGGGAGAACAGGCCAACATCAACAGGCAATGTCCGGTTTCCCAAATGTAATCGGCGCAATTGACTGCACTCACGTTGCAATGAGGGCTCCATATGAAAACAAATTTATTTACGTGAATAGAAGACATGTACATTCTACTAATGTGCAAGTTATTTGTGATGCTGATATGGTCCTGACAAACGTGGTTGCATGATGGCCTGCTTCAACACATGACTGTTTTATCCTGGAACACAACAGTGTAGGGAGCAGACTGCAGGCTGGTGCTGCACGCGATGACTGGGTTCTTGGTAAGGTGATTACACAATGTTTTTATGTATAACTATTCATTGTTCATGTATTGAATCGTTCGGTTATGAAATGCAGGTGACAGCGGCTACCCTCTCAAGCGCTGGCTCCTCACCTCCCTTTCAAACCCCCAAAGTGCACAGGAAAATCCCTATAACGATGCTCATGCTCGTGCACGCACCATTGTGGAGCGTGCGATCAGCCTACTGAAATGCAGATGGCGATATTTAGACACATCAGGTGGCCGGTTGTTATACCTATGGAAGCCCGCTTCTGCCACCGTAGAAAAAAAAATATACAGTGGTACCTCGGTTCTCAAACTCACTAGAACTCGAATTTCTTGAAAGTCGAACAAACCAGTTTGACCTAGAACTCGATCTGAATATCAGAAGTCGAACCGTGAACGCTGACCTAATATAAATTGTACGTGCCAGAAAATGAGTCATACTACAATGCAATTCTTACTTGAATGCCTTCTTCACAGACTGGATGATTATCCAAATAAAGCAGCGCAACATTACAGTAACTAACAATAAATAAACCACTAACTTACGTGTACTATTAGAGCATTTATGTCATTTATTTAAACTTTATTTTACCAGGTAAATGAACTGAAAACCAGTTCTCACTGCTTTACGTGATATTCGGGAGAAGTAGCAGATTATGCATGGGAAGTTCGGAACTGCATAGGTGGGATACAAACGTCATGCGTGTAACTAAACTCTTCAGCCAATAAGGGCAAAAGTGTGTCATGACGGAGGCGGTTCCAGTTTGTGCAGCCGGGTGAGAGGTCGCAATGCATCTAACCGTAATGCATTGCGTCAGGATCAGAATGCGTTGCTTTAAGGCAGCACAGTAAGCAAGTCGAACGCACCCAATGACCGGACTGGGGAAACAAACTGAAACGCGGACTTAATACAGAGGACTAATGACAACAACCAGAAACAGCTGATCACATGGGGATCCCACACAAGGTTAAGGAGGGGGCGTGGCACACGAAAGGAGCAGACGATCGGGGTAGGACAGGGGTAATGTTGGGATAAGATCTTTATCGTTTTGGAAGCCATTAAGAGAAAAATGCTCTTCTTGTTTTATCCTGTTCATTTTGTGTTTAAATGCTAAAAAACCACCTGCAGGAGCAGCCATAAAGGTTCACTGCATTGTGGTTCGGGGAGCACTTGAAGGCTGAGGCCCTGCTGGATTGATCCCCGGCTGCTGAAACTGTCTTTAGGGACATGGAATGTGAACTCTCTGGTGGTACAGGGGCCTGAGCTAATGTGAAAGGTACTAACTAGATACTGTTGGCTAGTCGTGCTCACCCCAAACATGGAAGGGTCCGACTGGAAGGAACACATTGCCTGGTTCCAAGGGCGTAACTTTGGCTGGAACATTGGGGGGGGTTGAGTTCTCCACCCATTACAGGGGAAACATGATTATTGGGGGGTTATATTGGCTGGATCTGATTATTGGGGGGGTCATGTCCCCCCTAACCCCCCTGGAAATTACACCCATGCCTGGTTCAAACCCAATTGTCTTCTGTTACAGGACTTCTGTGCTAAAAACAGTTTGTCAATAAACACCATGTTCGACCTTACAGGTGTTCATAAGCTCACCTGGCACCAGAACACCCTAGGCTGCAGCCACAAATGCACAACTTAACACTATTATTATTATTATTATTATTATTATTATTATAAGGACAGAAAAAATCAAACAAGTGCCTTTCACTTGATGCCTTTATTGGGGGAATGAATGAAGTCAGATTAAAAATTGTGTGGTACACCCCCCAATGCAACAGTACTAGAACAAAACAGACCAATAAGAAACAAAAATTCAGCATGCATCTTAGAACTGTCTGTGTATTTCTTTTTTGTTGTCAACCATCTGTCTCCGAGGATCTTAATTTAAGTGACTAGATTTTTAACTAATTTCTTAAAATCAATAAGTTCATATAGAAAAAGAAAAAACTACTATATATACAGTGGTTACATTTTCACATTACAATGCCATACAATGATATATATATACAGTATAGATACAGTGGTACCTCAGAACTTGAACTTAATCCGTTCAGAACTCAGGTTCGAATCCTAAAAAGTTCGAGTTCTGATCAAATTTTCCCCATAAGAAATAATGGAAAACCAATTAAATTGGTTCCTGGCCCCCAAAAATTACACCTAAATATGTTTTGTTTTTTTTAGCTTTTAAACACAAAATGAACACGATAAAACAAGAAGAGCATATACAGTACTAAACATATCTAAGCACATTTATCAAAACAGTAATTTAAGAACATAAGAACATAAGAAATATACAAACGAGAGGAGGCCATTCGGCCCATCGAGCTCGCTTGGGGAGAACTAATAGCTCAGAGTTGTTAAAATCTTATCTAGCTCTGATTTAAAGGAACCCAAGGATTCAGCTTGCACTACGTTATCAGGAAAACTATTCCATACTCTGACTACACGCTGTGTAAAGAAGTGCTTCCTTAAATCCAGTTTGAATAAGACCAGTATAGTAAGAAAATAAATGTATCCAAACAATGTGTAAAGTAAAAAAAAAAAAAATGTGTCCTGCTCCGATCGTCTACTCCTGTGTGCCATGCCCCCTCATTAACCCTGTGTGGAATCCACATGTGATCGTCAGTTTCTGGTTGTTGTCATTAGTCCTATGTATTTATTCCACATTTCAGTTGGTTTCCCCAGTCCGGTCATTGTATTATCTGTCTGTATTTTGCCTGCCTTACCTGTAATTAAAGCCCGTATTCCTCGATACCCTGATGTCTGCCTCATTGTTTTTGTTCCGTCCCCGCTCGGCATGTATTAATGGTTTATTATTAATGATATTAAAATAATAAGAAATCTTTATTTTTAATGTATTTTATTATATTATAATAATTACTGTTACTGTCTATCATTCTCTAAATGTATTTTTACTGTCTAAATATATGTATTCAGCTAGTGTAAACATGCACGATGCTAAAAAAAAATGCTTAACAAAAACAAAACATTTAGGTGTAATTTTGGTGGGCCGGGAACCAATTAATTGGTTTTCCATTATTTCTTATTCCATCACAACTCAAACTTTTTAGGATTTGATCCAGAGTTCTGAACGGATTAAATTCGAGTTCTGAGGTACCACTGTAGTTAACGCTGGTACATGTATACTGTGGCGAGCTTTCAGGCCATTATCAAAAAAAAGGGTGATGTCGCTTTAAGACAGAGAGAAGGCTCTTTTAGAACAAAAGTTCTGCCATTACAAACAGCTAGCTGTCACCACAAACTAGCAGTGGCACAGACATGGGAGTCAATTTATGAGACACTCAAACCTGTATTTTGTGCATGAATATGAGTGCTTGACACTTAGCGCCCCATGCAAGACCAGCAAGAATTTCATTGTATGGCATTGTAATGTGAAAATGAAACTTAAGAGCATTCTGACCATCATATGATCTTGGAGAATTTATAGTAAATTAATTTGTGTGCACAAGATAATTAACTTGGCATTTATAAATAATTTGTGTGTAAAATGTGTTTTTATTAAAAACACTGGCAGTTGTCATCATTGCAAAACGGATGCAGTAGAATCAGTGTCGTAACCCAAGTAGAGGAGCCCAAACATGTTTCCCTGGACGCGGGGCGGTCCTTGGAAAAAATGTTTGAGAACCTCTGGTCTAGAGCATGGCCCCAGAATCACCACTTGAAACTATATTTATTCAAACTTAGGCAGTGTTAAGATATTTCAAAAATACTCCAAAGCAGCCACTCTCTGTTTTATGAGTATGAGTATGAACACATGGAAACACTGCAACATTTTTCTTCACCAAATCCACAATTTAGTATTTCCCCAAGGCTTATAGCTTTAGGGGGGTGGGGGGGCAGATGGACACCGACAGAATTCATGGTGTTCATGGGTTTCTTTTAATGACAACAGTCAATATAACAACTGAACTAAACATCAGAACATTTCTTTTTATGACAAAGTGTGCAGCTTTTGCCACTGCAGTGTATCTTTCTGGGCTCTTCTGAGAGCGAGTGTTGCCATCTTCACCATCCTGGGAGCGTTTAAAAAAAATACAGATATTTTGGTCTGCATTTCAGATGGTTGACATCGACATATTTTCCGACACATGCTCTCTGTCTGCTGGTGGGAGTGTGCTCACCTGTATGTGCACGGCTGTGAGCACGCATCGGGGCGGAACTCTGCCATGCACGATACAGAGCGCAGAGGAGAATTGTAAACGCACGACCGTATAGAGACAAAAATGACAAGCTGTTGTGTAAATAAGATAAATAACAGGAGGCTATTTAGTTTGTTTAATAAAAGGACAATGTATACATCTGTTCCATAGGAAAGGTAACCTTAAATGACTTCTGTTGTGATCTGGCGCTATACAGAAAATAAAATAAAATTAAATTAAATTAACTTGACCTTCAAGGGGGGGGGTGGGAGGTGCCGTTGGGGGGGCTAATATAATGGTAGGGGAAACACTACAATGGATCTAGCATGTGGAATGCTCTGGAGCACAGAATCATTAAACACCTAACTACTAGGGATGGCACGGTTCATGAAAAAAAAACGAATCGTTCGGTTCGCTTGTCTCGGTTCGGAGCATGCATGCATCGCACGGTTCGACGGTTCATGACATGCGCAATGTAGCCTCGTATGTGACGTCAGTGTGTTTCCCTTTCACACGAAAGAATAGGCTATATGCACAGAGAGGTGTGACGTAGTTCCGGTAAAAGTTCAGCCAGCTAAGTAATTTCCGGTAGCCTTTCGTTTGCTGCGTTTAGCTCGTGTTTTCGGCGTTACCACCCTGTCTCTGAAGAAAACGTTTAAATTTCAGCCAACCGATAGCACAACATCTGAACACTGTTGTGCGCCTTTGTTGTGTGACTTTATTTAATGTGCGGTTAGGCACTTTGTTAAAGAAAATTAAGTTATCTGTGACAAAGCACTCCAGTGAGTGTCATGCCTCGATCGTCCGCTCTTTCCGTGTGCCGCGCCCCCTCGTTAACCCTGTGTGGATTCCCCGTGTTTACCAGCTGTTCCTGATTGTTGTCAAATTTGTCATTACTCCATTGTATTTAGTCCGCGTTTCCGTTTCTTTCTCCAGTCCGGTCATTATATTGTAATTCTGCTTTACCGCTCGTCTGTGTTCCTTTTGCTCATTAAACCCCACATTCCCCCGATCCTAGGTCTCCTCGCCTCTGCTTCCCCGGTCAGCGTTGTAACAGTGAGCCTGCTTCCATGCTGCAATGTGAACATTTGCCATGTTTCTAAAAATTCTGTTTATTGCACAGTGTCTGACCACACAGACCTACAAGCTATTGCCAGATGATCATACTAGACATATCAACTGGACATATTTTGCACTATTACAGATTGATGTCTTGTACAGTACATACACAGAAACTGATTTTATCGATTACTCAAGAACATTCAATATAATTAATACCAATTTTTTTTCACAATTTTTTTAAACATTATATGCGTCTCTTTTTGTATGTTTTCTAAATAAGACCGCGTGCCCATACCCAACTGTAATAGCGATTAAAGCGATCTATTCTTTTAGCATTTATGTTAAGGCAAGACTTTTATTTTATTACTGTTCTGGGATTAATAATGTTTAATAATTTTAATAATGTGCTTTAAGTCAAGTCAAATTCAGTTTATGCATGATTACATGATATAACTTTTTTAATACTGTATCCTAAATTGTGGATAATTAAGCTATATATCATATGCTGAAGTACATTTCTGGAGTGTTAAAGATTTAAAAAAAAAAAAAAAAAAAAAAAAAAAAAAAAAAAACAAGAACCGTACAGAACCGAAAACTGTGACCCCAAAACCGTGATACAAACCGAACCGTGGGTTTTGTGAACCGTGCCACCCCTACTAACTACTAGGGGCGTAGTGGTATTTGGTATATTATCACAGCATTCAGTACAGCCCCGGTGGTTCAAAACACACAAATAAGCCACGGTATTACAATATGCCCGTCATATGCACCTTTGACAAAATATAAATCTAAAAAACTGGGGCGGTGTTCTTTTCGAGGGCTAGAATTTATATGTCATTATACAACAACAGATGGCATAAATTATCTGCCTCCTAGCTAAAGGTAGCGACATACTTCAAATGTAAACGATGTTCTTTGAGCAATATGACATTGTACAAGCGATGATCCCACCCATTGTCGACAAATGGCTAACAATGTGACAGCATGGAGTTGGGTAGTGCTTATCTTTAAAAGGTGTAAATTAATACATGTAATCATGTATATTTATGTTAATAGTTACTGTGTAATGTTTGCCATGGAATGTGTGCATTTTGTTACCGTTTAACAGTGAGTGTCATGTAAACTCCCAGGTTCCTTGTGTGTGTCTGCTAGTATTAAACCGAAACTGGTTGTTAGTAAAGAGTATTTCATTTTAAAAGAGCTATCATCTTCTTTATTAAAATTATTCGACGACTTGCCACAATCCATTCTTTTGCCCCCTTTATGTGGGTCTGCTGCGTCAAAAATATTCTGCGCTCTGTTGGGTTGTGGAGTTTGTAATATTGAGCATCTATCTACACTTACTGTGCTGCGATTGCCTGTGTTTGCTTTTTAACAGTGATATGCTTAACTTTGTACATCCATCCATTATCGCTTAATCCCAACCGGGGTCCTGGGGGGGCCCGGAGCCTATCCTGGGAACAACGGGCACAGGCAGGACCCAACCCTGGGCAGGGGCCAACACACCACTGGGCGCACACACACACAATTACGGGGCTGACTTAGATTCGCCAATTAACCTACCGCACACACTTTTGGACTGTGAGAGGAAACCAAATCCCCCCGACGGAAACCCACGCGAACACTGGTAGAGCATTCAAACTCCACATATAAATGTCCTACGCCTGGTCCTACAATTGCGAACTTCACAGCTATGATGCAGTTGCTGGGTGCAAAGCTGTTTCACCATAATCACTACATGCCTTTAGTGTTTCATTACTTAAATAAATAATTATTTTAAAAAAACCTGGACATTTCACATTTGACCCACAATAACTGTGTAATACAAGATGTACTGTAATAAAAAGTGATAAGTCATCAATGCGAGTTGATAAATTTAATGAATGGGAAAAAATTAATACACATTTTAGAAAAATATTTCAGCATGATGCCCTGTAAGGGACTGACGTGCCTCCCAGGGTATACCCCGGCACTGTGCCATTTGCTGGCTCGACAGGCTGCAGGCCCCAAGACCCTGACCAAAATAAACAATTATCCTTTGTAATTGCTGAAAAATATGGCACAGTGGCAACTTATTTCATTAAGCTAATAATGGCCCTAACTTAAATAACTAACAAATATCACACTCCATGGACAGAAAAAGTATATATATTACACAAACACGTGAATTGTTTCTCTCTCTCTCTCTCACACACACACACACACACTTCACCCCCCCATAATTAGTAATATACAAGTTTTAAGTTCCATTAATTACTTTTCAAAACCTTACACGTGCTCATCAAAGATGATTCTTAAAAACGTAAAATAAGTGTTTCATCGTTTTTTCTGGTTCAATTTAACAATTCCAGTGAGATTCAACTAAAGATACGTCGCAACCCTGTCCCTTGAGTTCTAAATCTTTGGTCAGTTATTGCTTTCAAAACATACAAATCTTCGGAATCAAGGTATGAATGTTCTTATTGCAAATCATTCCACAGTATGCCATAACAGCATTTCTTACAGCATTAATAATGCAGACTGCATTTCTGGCAAATGAAATATGCAGCACTTTCTTAAAAACCTAAATGTAAAAATGTTGACAGCAGACACGTTACACACAATTAGGTATAACCCAGGAGTAAGCGCTTTGACGACAAGCGGCCGTGCCTTCAAATATTACCTTCCTCAGTTGCGTCCCGTTTTGCGACTGACTCTGCTGGAGCGCCACTTGCTTGGCGACGTTTTGTAGCTGCTGGGACGCGTTCTGCATGATAGCCAACTGCTGTTGCCGCTGCGGCTGAACTGTCACATTAGTCTGGCTTTCGGCCGTGAAGAGAGACGCGGGCTCGATCGCAAAATAAGCGGTAGTCTGCTCTGCCGTGGCCGGCGCCGCTGGTTTCCTGCACTGGGTGGCCGACGGCACGATGTGCTGCTCGACGTGCATGGCAGATTTCTGTGATCTGCTAACTTGTTGTATCACTTGTTGCAGCTCTTTTGGGGCCAAACGTCCGCAGTGGGCGATCCGAGCAGGGGGACGTTCAGATACACAAGGAGTCTCGCTCTCTGTTATCGCACAAAACGGCTGCTTCTCCAATTGCTCCAGCAGTTGTTGCTGCTCCTCTGCAGTTAACCCGGTGCCTTCTACAAAACTGCCGTCCGGCTGCACATAAATAATTGTGGTTGTTTCTGGCAATACAGTGTTTACAATCTCACTGGACATGGCAGTATAATTAGTTGTACCAGTACCAGGGGTTTCAACAAATGATGTTGCGATGTTACGATTTAGTAACTGCTTGACGTCGGTATATTGGTTAATAACTTGGTAGTCACTTTCCAGGTCCGTCCCCTCATGGGCAGAAGTCTGCAAGTACTCCAAAATGTCCGAGGTGTCCGTCACATCCTTTACTGTAACCTCCACACAGCGATTCTCTGCTATATCCTTCTTCTCTATAGCATTGGGCGTCAACACAAAGCTCCTCCCGAGCATCAGTTTAGCACCCTCATGCAATTCCAAAGTACTATCGCACCCTACGTTCTCAGATCCATTTTTCGTGTTTCTTTCATTCTGTTTGTCCGCCATTTTGGAGTGAATTCTTAAGCTGGTAGAGTGGAAAACAAACCAAATGTCACCCGAATATTCACACACAAATACCTCCTTGAACAATACAGAACAATCTGCGAATATTAATTAAAAGTATAACACAACACTTGACTGCCGCAGCTTTTTAAAACGCAATAGGAAATGTTAGTTTAACTGATATTTTCCTGAGCTACCATTGGCAGTCAGATGTACCTCTATAGCGAACGAAAAGCCCTCCTCTATCTACTTTAGCCAATCAGATGCGACCTTTACCGTACTGTAATGGCAGCTCCTTGTTCCAATCCGAATTACAAATATGCTCTTCCGTTATTTACTACGCATGAGGAACTACGGAAGCCATCATAGGTCATGTTTAATAACAGTCTCAATAGTTGCACTAAATTGAAAGAGTTTTAGTGGAACCCATAAAACAGAGGTGTTAAGATCAGCGATCTGATCTTGTTTTTGTTTTTAGAGATGAGATTCAGCAGCTGGCTGCATGGTACAGTGAGAACAGTCTGTCTCTGGATGTGGAGAAAACTAAAGAAATTATTGTCGACTATAGGAAAACTCATACTGCCTGCCTGCCTACCTAACACTCAGCATCAAAAGCTCCACAGTACTAGGGTGACCAGATAATCCATGTCAGGGAGGACACTTTGAACTACTTCGGGTTTTACAAACTACTTTCAAATAGAAAGGCTCCTCTACTTGGCTAAATAGTTCAGCTATTCTTGTGCTTTTTCCTTGAGTGAGACTCATCCAGCTGTTTCACATTAGCATTAGTGACACATGCATGATTATAGGAGACTGGCCAATCAGCACACAGCAAGAACTAAAGTGAAATCCAGGTCCTTTTAATTGAAATGGTTTACAATTTACAATTCCTGTCCTAGCTCAGAGTGTCCTCCCTGACATGGATTATCTGGTCACCCTACAGGCCTACACAGTACAGACAGTTAAGAGCACTAGGTTTCTCTGAGTGCATATCTCAGATGACCTCACCTGGACCACCAACACCTCCTCCCTCACCAATAAGGCACAGCAGCATCTTCACTTCTTAAGACGCATGAAGCAAGCAAACCTCCCTCCTCCCAGTTTTCTGCTGGGGCAGCATAGAGAGCATTCTGACCAGATGCATCCCTGTTTGGTACAGCAGTGCCAGTGTTGCAGACCAAAAGAGCCTGCAGAGGATTGTCAAAAAAGCCGGCAACATCATAGGGGCATCTCTCCCCTCATTCCAGGACATCCTCCATAAGCACTGCATCAGAAAGACCTCTTGCATTGTGTGCGACTCCTCACACCTCTCACATGGACTCTTCACACTGCTCCTATCTGGCAGATGCTATTGCAGCATTAAAGTCTGATCGGCCAGACCATATGTGAGCTTTTTCCCACAAACCATCAGTCCCCTCCTACTTTAATGATATTAACACCAATACATACAGTAAACTGGTTAAATTTGCAGATGCCACCATGGTGGGTTGTGTAGCAGATACTGTTGTAGCACAGAGGCTACAACAGGATCTTGATTTAATTAGTGACTGGGCTGAAACCTGGCAGATAAAATTTAATGTAGATAAATGTAAGGTAATCCATGCAGGGAGCAGAAATATAAAGTATAGATATTTTATGGCAGGGGTGTCAAACTCCAATCTGGGGGGCTGGAGCCCTGTGTAGCTTAGTTCTTTCCCTGTTCCACCACAAATGATTCAGCTCAAGAGCTGTGTTGTAATTAGCACAAGGAGTTGAATCAGGTGTGTAAAATGAGGGTAAACCAAAAACTGTGCAGGGCACTGGTCCTCCAGGACTGGAGTTTGACACCCCTGTTTTATGGGTTCCACTGAAATAAAGGTAGCTGATTATGAGAAAGTCCTTTGTGTGTATGTTGATGCTTCCATGTCCCACTCTCGCCAGTGTGGGGAAGCAATAAAAAAGGCCAATAGGATGTTGGGTTACATATCTAGGTGTGTGGCATTTAAGTCAAGGGAGGTGATGCTATGATTATACAATTCCTTGGTAAGACCCCACCTAGAATATTGTGTGCAAGTTTGGTCACCATACCTTAAAAGGACATTGCTGCCTTGGAAAGGGTGCAACATAGGACTACAAGAATGATTCCTGGTCTTAGAGGAATGTCTTATGAGGAGAGGTTAGCTGAGCTGAATCTGTTTAGCCTCGAGCAAAGGAGACTAAGGGGGGACATGATCCAGGTATATAAGATTCTAACGGGTCTGGATGCTGTTCAGCCAAATGGCTACTTCAATATTAGTTTAAATACTAGAACTTGTGGCCATAAGTGGAAATTAGCGGGAGAACATTTTAATTTTAACAACTCTGAGCTATTAAAGTTCTCCCCAAACAAGCTTGATGGGCCAAATGGCCTCCTCTTGTTTGTAAATTTCTTATGTTCTTATGTTCCTCACCTAACTAACTGGCCCTTACTCTGGCCCCCCACACACACCTGAACTGTGAACTGAACTCTGCTTTGCACTTTACAGATCAGTCTTATATGCTGCTACATGCACAAAACACAACAGTGTTACATCTACTTACACACTATCTCACTTACTGTATATTAATATTAAACTGCTGCTAATCATCTGCACATTTAATGCACACATAATTATATTCCACTATGCTGATACGACATTTCCACACTTTCTGATTGTTAAAAATGTCTTTTGTACTAAATTGCAGATTTTTACTTCTTGTTTAGAGTTTATATTTATGGTATATTTATATATGTGTATTTTATGTACCTTTTTTGTAAACTGTAAAAACTGGAGCCACATTGTCTCGTCTCATTGTATACATGTATATAGCTGATATGACAAAGTTTACTTTGACTTTTTAAAAGCATTTTTGTTATTATATCTTTGGCACTTGTGCTTTAAGTGTAGAGTCTTTTGGTAACAGGTTCCACTGCACAAGGGTGTTTGATGTGTCAAGAGGCAGGGGTGATAAATCTGAAGAAAAATTTCAAATTCAGATCTCACTCCATTTTTAACATTAAATAATTAGCTTTATTTGACAAACTGGGTGCACATATCAAGTTTCTAACATAAGCACTGAAAGATCTAGCAGTAGCACAAAGTTGCAGCATATAGAATGGACATCTCAATATACTGTTTCCACAGGTCTCCTCTCAGTGTCCAAAGACATCCATATCAGGTGAATTTGTATCTTTATATTGCCCATTGCAGAGCTGTGGTACTTGAGTCTGGACACTATGATGAGGGAGGCATTCCAGGCAGTGGGTGTAGAGCGCAATCCTGACTTAAAGGCAAAGTCACACTTCATTCTTCTGTAACCTTTCCTCATCTGTTTTATAACTGTCCTCTCTCTATGAATTTTCGGTTGGATATTGCCACCTTTTTATTGGTATGTTATAATCTTTTACAGATCCTGGACAGTATGATCTTTGTTTTGCACATATAATTCCAGTATATCTAATGTTGTGATTCCTTTGGGGGAAATTCCATATACACAAGGCCAGAGTCAAAGGTTTAAATTAAAATTTTTATTTATTTTCACATGATTTACATTCCCTCTTCAATTCGATAAATGCAATCTCAAGAGTGATAAACAGTAAAGCTTATAGATCATTTTCTTTGCTGATGTTTTGTATAATATTATTATTTTACTTTAAATTTTTAAAATTATTTTATTTCTTTATTTACTTTGTATGCTGTCCGTATATCCCCAGACTAATTATGATTGTTGTTGGTTGTTACTCAGACTCTTTGATATGTATACATGCCTTCTGTTTATACTACTGTCCACACACCTTTGTTATCATTTACAAACCTAAATAAAGTTTAATTGGGAAAATACCTTTTCACGTGCACACAGGATGAGTGATGTAAATTTCATCATCAGGATTTTGTAACTTTTACTGTCCAGATAATCTAGACAGTATATGTGGTATGGTATTTTCAAAAGACACAGTATTCCTGCATTTTTTAATCTTGGTGATAAAACTCCCAGAGGGGGAGGGGGGATTTTAAAATGCCATGCCATTTACATGTTCCAGGCTATTGCCTTACAGAGTGGACAAGTAAATCAATTTACTTTTTTTTGTCAAAACAGCATCATTAAGCAAAAACTAAAAGCCTAATGCACTTGACAGTTTGGCAGTGGGGGAGCCATAAGCCCTCAAGGAGTTTGTGTGAACACGCCTCAAAGTCTGTGAATCCGTGTCTGTGTGGACTTTGAAACTGGGCCAGTAACAGATGCCTGCACGATAAAAAAATTAAAAAGATTACATTGTGACAGATCATTAATGATCATAAATATATGACATGAAGATATTTTAAGAAATATATGTCATAATGGTTAGTTATTTTATTTATCAGAATTAGCTAATCACAATAATGACTAACGAAATTGGCTAATTATTACAGAACCCCCATATCTGTGATCCAAGAAAAGTTAAAAAAAAACTCCAGAAATGGCTCAGACTGAGCTTTTATTCAGACCGTAGTAGTTCATATCCCCGGAAACACACATAAATTGTACCTTTTAGCTCTACTGTAAGCCTTATTGCATAAAAGTGGCAATTAAATATGAGTCACAAGTACATTGTCTACATGAGCAAAAAGAAAACTGTTGGTGGTCCCTCCAGACCTCCCCATACACCAATAGTTCATCCATTACTGTAATGTCACAGTAAATTATGGTCTTGGTACAAAAGAGAAGAGAGAAAACAGAATATAAGCATTTTAAATATAAACAGCATAAATGACATTTTCAAACATGTATTATATGTTTTAATGTACAAGTAACAAGATTTTTTTCAAACTGTTATACAATTGGAATGATAACTGAACAAGTATATTTTCAAACAACAACAACAAATTTATTTTTGTATAGCGCATTATCACAACATTATATCGTCTCAAAGCGCTTTACAGCATCCCCACCCAAAGCCCCCAGTGAGTAAGCTATAGGCGACAGTGGCAAGGAAAAACTCCCCAGAAGGAAGAAACCTTGGGAGGGACCAGACTCAAAGGGGGAGCCCATCCTCCAGGGGCTGGCAGGGAGAGTCAAATACAGTAAAATTTGAGACACAAACAGGGAGCAGGGGGGAGATGATAAGCCGGTGCCACCGCTCCCTCCAATCGCCAGGCAACCAGAAGGCAGGCAGCGGGTCATACATGGAAGGTGACACAGGCAGAACGGTGAGCTGGATGCACGGACGTCATTGGTAGTGGCGACGTCACATGTTGCAGGGTGTGCTGGACATCTTGATAGATTGAGGTCTCCAGGCAGCACCCCCCAGGAGGGGGCAGTGCTAAAAGTTAGATGAGTGCAATATGAAGTGCAATGTGCAAGCTCCGGCAGATATGCATATGGCAGCATAAGTAGGAGGGAGAGGCAGGTGGGAATGCAGGCATGGGGAGTCCCTGAAATGTCAGCACTCCAATCCCACAAGCGATTGTGAAGCTAGAGTTACAGCACTGTCAATTCAGTTTATCCAAAGCCAATGGCACCGATCCCCACCCAGCTCTACACCTCACACTATAGGTCTAACTGGGAGTGGGGAGTTAGCTAGAGCTAGAACTAGAGTCCCTATAAGCTAAACTAAACAAGCGTGTTTTTAGTCTAGACTTGAATATTGACAGTGAGCCTGAAACCCGCACATCTGGTGAAAGACCATTCCACAGATAAGGAGCTCTATACGAGAAAGCTCTGCAGCCTGCCGTAGCTCTTTCTACCCTTAACAGATATCCCGCACCTTGAGAACGAAGCAAGCGCAGGGAGTTGTATGAGGTCAGCAGATCACTAAGGTATTCTGGTGCAAACCTACATATAACAACAAAGACTAGGAGAATACAGGTAAAATGCATTTATGAAATTTAACAATTTCCAGGTGATCCATCCAGTACATCTAGAAATTGTACAGGTTGGTGCGTGAGAGAGGAGTACGGATTAGAGCAAGTGACAGGGCTGTCCATGGAATCTTTTCCGGCAGCCCCGTTTCTAGGTATATCCTCCTGAGACCCCACCCATTCATTTATGTCCATTGTAGTGGACATTTTATTTTTGCATCTATCTTTTCACTGATGTTGGGAAACATATTTATTCCTGTTGTGTACTAAAGAGGACATGCTGTGAAATTAAAAATAAAAATAAATTTGAAAAAATCTAAATTGTAAGATGTCTTATTTCCTCCAAAGACAAATAACCTAAAATTGAAGGACACTTTTTTCCTTGGGTCTCAGGAGGATATTTAGTTTTGGGCATTGCAGGCAATCAATACTACAGAGACACTCTTGGAGCAGCAGGCACAAACTTCTTCATCCTATGTTACTGGTAACTGACATTTCGATTGCATTTCCAGTCACTGGTTTTTATATTGCATCTTTACTTGCTGCAATTGGATTAGAACTGTGTAATAAAAGTATAAAGGACATTATTTTAAGCAATTGCTAAAGTAAAATTTGAAATATTAATATGCATTTCTAAAATGGGCTATGATTAGGGTGACCAGATAATCCATATCATCCCGGACACCTTAAAACCAAAAGGCTCCTGCGCTTGGCTCAATTGTTCAGTTCTTGTGCTTTGACGGGTTTGTTTCCTTGACTAAACGACTCATCCAGCTGTTTTTTTTTTTATTGCTTTTTTAACAGTATACAAACAATGTAAAACACATAACAAATACAAATTGCATTTTAAAGAAAAAGGGGTACATATTCTTTCTCATTTACAACAGATTCTTCAGGGCCTTATATAAACTGATAGTTTTTACAGCTTTTCGTTTTTTTTAAGTCCATCCAACGTGTTAAAATAAAATTTCAATTCCAACTTAAACTGGCATATATTAGGCTTCTTTAAGGACCATTTGCATTTGTGAACATAAAATTTACCATGTAAAATAAACAGATTTAAAATAAAAACATAATTACCATTTAAGTTGTTTTCCCATAATAGAATAGGATATCTTTCCTATCTAAAAAAGTTTTACAGCCAGACAATGTTTCAAACAGATGTTCTATCTCAATCCAAAAGTATCTGACATGTAAACAATCATAAAACAAGTGCAGGATGGTTTCTGTACAGATACCACAAAAGGAACAAAGATCAGATATTTAATTTCTTTAACTGTGTGTTTGTGGGATAGATTAAGTGTAAAATTTTAAATTGAATTTCTTTTACTTACAGTTACACAATATTTATTGTTTAAAGTCCATGACATATTCCAATTGATATTTTCAAACTGGGAATTCCAAAAGAATTTAGATCGTAAGATAATAGGGTTATGCAGTAATATTCTGATAAATTTATTATTCCATTTCCTGTCTTTTATGTTAATACCATTAATAGTGATATCTGTTCTAGATATTGGCAGTCTATTTGGTATGTTGGTATCTTGCAAAAGTTGCATAAGACCTGAAGGAATTGCGTCAAAAACGATAGCAAATTCTCTAGGAGATATTGGAACATTGAATTTGATCAGAAATTCAGAATATGAGAGCAACTGCCCCTCTTGATTAGACAGCTGGGACACTAATAAGATGTTGTTTTCAACCCAATTGTGCAAGAAAAGGGATTTATTCTTAAATTTGATATATTTATTATTCCAGATTAGTTGTCTATAGGGAGAATAATTATGGTTATATATAAGAAGCCAGGATTCAAGTGCTTGCTTGTGAAAGTTAGATAATTGGATTGGAAGTTTACTCACAGAAAAATTACACTTTAGGAGGAATTCAATGCCACCAACTTTTTCAAAAAGTAGATTTGGAATTAAGTCTCATCCAGCTGTTTCACATTAACATTACACGTGCATGATTATAGGAGACTGACCAATCAGAACGGAACAAGAACTCGGTGCGTAAGTGAAATCCAGGTCCTTTTAATTGAAATGTAGATTACAAATCCTGTCCTAGCTAAAGGTGTCCGGGATGACATGGATTATCTGGTCACCCTAGCTGTGATATACGCATACACTGTAAACATAACGCCTAAGGCCCCGTGGGAGAAAAATAATTACAATAGGAATTACAATAGATTTACATAAATTTTTTACTTATTGGCAATTTTCTTCCAAGCTTCGCCACTTGACTGCGATCGAACTATTATTTTGGTTGATAATACAGTTAAAAAGTCTTTTTTAACTCTCAAGTTAACTTCGATGTTAAAATGCATATTTCCGTATACATTACTATCATAACCTAACATAACGCATGCCTCTACACAATTGTTTACGCAAGACTGCTTCCGCATAAAGTGCTTTGAGGATACTCGATCCGTACTTCATCGGTTCAAAACTGGGGTTCTGCGTAAAATGGAAACTTAGGGCAGATGACAGATTTTTTAAAACAAAACGGTAACACAATAATCTTTACTTTTTTTAATTCTGAATTTTTATTTTCAACAGTTACAACTTACAATAGTCCTTTACTTGTATCGACGTACACACGCATTTTTAGTTGACGCACTCCAATTTACGTCACTTCCGGAGCTAAATGTCAACCTATCATTGTATGTGGGTAGTGTGTTGTTTTCACTTTGCAAAAAGGCTAGCTCTTGATTAGTATAAAATTATATCTCACTGCTTTTTCTTATGGACAAACGTAACATTTGACTGTGACGTATTACACATTTCTCATTTTCCGTGAATGACGAGAATTTAATGTAAGTTAATGGTTGTCTTGTCATTTTTATTTTAGCTAACTGGTTAGCCTTCTTGCTTTTTAATCTTGTTTACTGACACTTCCGAAGGTGTTCTCTCGTCACACAGAATGGTGTTTTGTAGATTTTTAAAAGCTTTTTGATGTACTCAACAATTTGCATGTTAACTAGCTTGATAAATGGAAGCAGTGTTCTGTAGTTAGTGAAGGGCTTGTATTTTTAGGAAACCAGTATACCAAGTTGATTGGATATTTAGATGACTGGATGCAAAGTTTAGCTGGTTGATTAGTAATAACTCAGATTCACGATGCTTGTTTTTTCGCTTTAAATTTGTAAATAGTTCGCTAGTTTCATGTTATCTTGTTATTCTGCTAATCGTTTTATTTATGATGAATTGAAGAAAATGTCATATGGAAAATCGCCACTACCCTTGCATCTTAAGAGAACGTAGTTTACTAGAGGGTATCCGATTCATTTTAATGTACATGTTCTTCAATGTATTTCAGTCCACTTTCACTAAGAGATCTCTTGGATGTTTTTCTTTTTCAAAGTGTTTCACATCCACAGTTTACGTCAGTTATCCTCGGAAATCACTCAGTTAATATCGATACCATGGCGCATAGGAACACAATATTTATTTTTCTTGATTACTTAACATGTTAAGTGTGTACTGTTCAAGTTATGTCATGTACAAAATTTTGGTTTATATATAATGTCTATGACTTAAATGCACAGTGAAACCACAATAGAAAGAAGTTAGCAGACTTCACCAGACGACTTCTGAAAGTATTATAAAGCCGCTGATTATCCGCATGATAGTTGATTTTAGTGGTCTGCTGTATAAAGGACACTACCAACTTCCAAGAAGATAATGTTGACTATTGAAGATTCCCCCAGATATTTTTTACTTAAAAGATACACGGGAATGTAATGTACTGATTGAATATTGTTTTACAATATTTCATTACATTTAATTTTATAACATTGTTTTTTACAGTTATTTTAGAACAGGAAAAAGTCTAAAGATGATGCATGTCAGTAATGACAAACGTAGTTGCAGTGTTACATATTTTCTATATTTCCTGATTTTTAGCATGCAGAAGGTTCCTGCTGAGGCTTGTATTAAAATAGATAACACTACATGGTTTCTTAGAACATTTGCTTAAAAATCAGGCATAGATTAATGAATGCTGTTCAATCCAGTTGCCATGAGGAAGGCTGTAGACAGAAGGGAAAGCTATGCTCAATGTGTAGCAACGTGACCTCCAAGGTAATGAAATCAATTCCATTCTGGTTTAGTGGCCTATGGAATTAGCATGTTTCATGTGGGTTTACATGCATGGGGTTGCATCAGGGTCATGGGTTTACATCATCTAATCTCACGGTACAAGACATGTTGTTTAGATGGAGTGTAGTCTTTAGCATACCTGTCAAGTTTTGGATTTGAAAATAAGGGAAATTTTCCGGCACCCACCGCGAGCCATCCCACCACCCCAACCAAGCTCCAGTATCCCTTACATTTTAAGACAGGTGTACAAGAAATCTAAAATAACCACTTCTCATTTACATTTTATTTTCATTACACTTTTTCTTTTAATTTCTCATGTTTACTCATATGGCTCTCTGGCATTCACTAATGACTTATTATACAAATTTGTTGCAGACTTCATATCCTCGTTGAAGTCGTCACACAAGGTGAAAGTAACGTTGGCAATGCACACAGCATTGCCATTTTAACCTCCGCATTTATGACCTGGTTAATGTTGTAAATGACCTGCAAACTACTGCAGCTGGCAGTTCTCGTGAGGCTACTGACAGTTCAGTTTGGAGAGGCAGAGGATTTTTTTTTAAATGATATTATAATACGGGAGATTTACAGGAAAATACTAATACGGGAGGACGGCGGGAAAGAGGGGTAAAATACGGTAGTTTCCTGGCCAAAACGGGAGACTTGACAGCTATGGTCTTTAGATTGTCTGTACTTTGTGCTTGTGTGTGCAGGTCTGTTCATCTGTCAAGGTGAGGCCTCTGCATTTTGTAATGGGCTTGTGGCTGTGCATTATAAAAGCAGTTATAAACAACGGATGTGGAAATAATTCCCTTCCCCATCAGGTGCCATGTGTAGGTTTTTATAAGGTGTTTTCCAGTGATGATCCAGGCAGCTCACTGTATATACAAGGAAAGAAGTTTCCAAATATTTTAACTTTTGACCCTGGGTCTACTAGCCAGGAGTCAATCACATTGACGCTGATGATTATTGTACATGTGCCATATAATTGCAATTACATTGTGCATCCTTAAATGTAAAATATGTTGATAACACTTTATATGAATGCCATGTCTATAAGAATCCGTGAACACATCCATAACGTATTATAATGCATTAATAAAGTAAAAAAACAACATTATATACCTACATCATTCAATTCAAGATTCAAAGCGTTTATTATCATATGTACAGAAAAAGTAGTATTTCTCAGTACAATGAAATTCTTACTTTGCTGTCCACTCATGCAGTACAAAGCATCCTTAATTCTTATACCAACCATTATAATACATTATGAAAGTATCTATAATGCATTATAGATGAGACCTTCATTATAGCTTGTGAAATATTAAATTAATGCTATAATGCCTTAGAAGAGATTGTAATGCTTTATTAATTTTCATAATGATCATTATGATATCTATAATAGATTATTAATCAGAGCTTTAGGTAAAATGTTGGCAATAAGTTTTATACTAATATATAATATTATGTTAATTGTTCTGTAAATGATCACAATAAGCTTTAAAATTAACTCAGGATAATTTAGTAAAAATGTTTTGGAATGTGGAAAATAAAGAGACCTGGTGTAAAACCAAAAATTCTAAGCTAATCAGATGTGGAACTAGATCATCTGCATCATGCCTGACAGAAGTTGAACACTACCAATATTGGTACTTCTTGGGACAGAAGCAAGATTGTTTTAGCATCAAAAATACATTGTGTAGCAGGTGTCCCAAACATTTTGGTAACTGATGGAAAAATGACATTTTAGGCTCAAGAGGTTTGGTTGTTATAATTTAAACATTACTAAATGATAATTGAGTATGTATGTATGTATGTATGTTTACATTGTGTTGTTTTTCATACCCTCAGCTGCAGAATTGGTGCATCTTTGTACAGTTATGGCTTCTCACAATGTCCAGATCACCCTGAAGGAATTCTGCCCTCTCTATTATCTATACAACAACATCCCCGTAAAGGTCCAGAAAGGATTCCGGTCAGTACAGGTGTATTTAACAGCTCTGGACACAAGCAGTGATTACATTGCTGTGGGTAGCAGCATTGGAATGCTTTATCTGTACTGCAGGCATCTTAGCCAGATGAATAAATACAGTCTTGAGGTACGTAAGTAACATTTTCAAATTTTCATAATTATAAAATTTTTGGGTTTTGGCTTTTTTAATAGTTTGTCCTTTAAAAATTGCATGTGTGTATTTTTCAGGGTAAAATGGAGGCCATAACAGCCGTGAAGCTGCTCAGTTGTTTTGATGATCTGGTAGCATTGGGCACAGCCTCGGGTCGGGTTGCCATCTTCCAGCTAGTTTCACCCCTACCTGGTCGGAATAAGCAGGTGATCTAAACATTTCTGAATGAAATGTAAATTGCTGTAGCCAATTGTCATTGACACTACCTTGAACTTGAATCACCGACTTACATACCTGAATCTTATAAAATGCAGCTGTATGTCGTTAATTGAACCATTTTTTGAATCAGAAATAAGAATCAGCAAATGTTTATTATCACTGAGGAAATTGTTTTATTATAATGTATTATTTTGTATTATGTTTGCATTTATTATGTTGTATTATACATGTTTCAGCATTAGAAATTGAGCTGATACTGAAAACTTGATAAAACATCTGAAGTTAACATTACTTGGATAGGATTTGAAAAACTTCAATTTCAATTAAAAGGACCTGAATTTCACTTTAGCATAGAGTTCTAGCTGTGGACTGATTGTCCAGTCTCCTACAATCATGCATGTGTCACTAATATAACAGTTGGATGAATCTTTCAATCAAGGAAACAAACTTGTGGAAGCACAAAAAGAATTAAACTAATTATCCATGCACAGGGGGCTTTCAGTTTTAAGGTAGTTTGTAAAACCTGGAGCAGTGTTTCCCCTGACATGGCTTATCTGATCATTCTAGTTTAAACAAATTTTTAAACATACCTACAAGCGATGCAAGCATAATTCCGAAGTATCTTCTTTTTTCTATTCTCTGCCCCAAACTCCTGTAGTCTTTTTTGGGGTGTTTTGAAAATCAATCCTGAAAACTGAAAAATGTTGCAATAATTTAGATCATCATATTACATTATGCTTAAATGTTATTGATTCTCCTGATATTTTTAAATATTGAATATTATTTTTCTTAAAGGTCGTCCAGCACTTTTGTGCATTCTGAATTCATGTTTATTGATATAAATGGTAGAACACATTGCAACCTTAATTAGTTTTTAAATGAATATTAGCAAAATATTTTTTTTAAAAAGTTGGCAAAAATACACCATTGTTTGCTGCATGAGTATTTCTGCTTCCAGGAGGTTTTGATCTGAAAACTAAACATTATGAAAAGTAAAAAAGCAGTGTTAATTTGTGACTTAGCAACAAGGAGGAAATAAGTTAAATGCTTTTTTGAAATATCTGTACTGTTGTAAAACGATTCATGTATTCATGTGAGTATTTGAATCATCTTTACATATAAAACTGACAAATTCAAAATTATATAAAAAATATACAATGTCGTGGTAGCTCAGTCACTACAGTTCCCACCCCTCTGATTTCCGGGCCAAGATACGGGCTGACCCTTTTCTGGATAAGTAATTATGTAAGACTGATGGATGGAGGGACTTGAAAAATGTAGTAATAATATGATTAAGTTTAATCTTAGACCTGTTCATCATATAACATTTCCTAACTGGACCAAGATACAGGCTAACCTTTTTCTGGATAAGTAATTATGTAAGACTGATGGATGGAGAGCCTTGAAAAATGTAGTAATATGATTAGGTTTAATCTTAGACCTGTTCATCATATAACATTTCCTAACTGGGGATTGAATTGTTTCAATGTTATTAATTTTATTAAAATTGTATAAGATTGTATGGATGGATGGATAGATGGATAACATTGGCTTTTTACTGTAGTTTTTAAAGTTTTAAATCTGCCTGATTTATATCTGCATTGAGTACTTATGATTCCCCCCACCTTCCAACCATCGATGAAAATGTACAAGAGATTTATTTATTTATTTTTTTGCCAACAGCTGAGACGCTTTGATGTGGTTGGACTGCATAAGAGTACAGTTACTGCATTGGCCTGGAGTGCAAATGGCATGAAGCTCTTCTCTGGGGATGACAAGGGGAAGGTCATTTACTCTGCAGTGGATCTGGACCAGGTAGGGCTTAATGAGTTCAGGTATGGTTTGTAATGTCCTCTGGCATTAATCTGTGTGAGGAGATTAAATTTTCTCAGGTAGTTACGTTACTTGTATGTTAGATACTGTTGTTAGGTACTAATCAATTATGTGTGCATTTTGTCATGTATCAAGTAGTTCAGTTTTGAGATTTGAGAGCTGTTGCAACCTCTATCCCAGAACCCACCACTTTCTCTGGTGGGAAATGCTGTCATATAGCACCATCTACAGAACACAGCAAGATATTGTAACATTGACTTTTTGCCTTGTGTTGTTTCTTCTCCTGGAAAACATATTCAGTCAATATTAAGTATATCAAACGAAGGCCAAAAGATGATCATTGAAAAGGTGTAGAGAGCGATGTGTGCAGCCATCAAGAAGGGCCTAGGGAACGTAATATATGATAGTATATGAGGAGGAATGTGAGCATGAAGAAGACACTCTTCAGGGGTGTTAGACTCAGCCACTAAAAGGGCCACATAAGAACATAAAGTTACAAATGAGAGTAGGCCATTCAGCCCATAGAGGTCACTTGGAGGGGATTAATCTAATGATTTAAAGTTGGCAGAATCTTCTCAACTTCAGATCTGAAGGAATCTAGGGTCTTAGCTTGCACTACCCCGTTGGGCAGACTATTCCATATTCTAATTACAGGCTGTCAGAAGAAGTTCTTTCTCGGAACCAAACTAAAGTGTTTCCAACAGTGGCCATGGGTTCTTGAATTAGTAGATATTTTGTAGTAACAATTTGGATGAATGGCATCTAGACCTGTTAGAATCTTATATACCTGGATCATCTCACCACTTAGTGTCCTTTGCTCAAGGCTAAACAAATTCAGCTTGGCCAACCTCTGCTCGTAAGACATCCCCCAAAGGCCAGGAATCATTCTTTTAGCCTGTGATGGACCATTTCTAAAGCAGCAATGTCATTTTTGCAGTAAGGTAACCAAACCTGGACACAGTATTCAAGGTGAGGTCTGCCAGGGGCATTATATCATCTTAGCATTACCTCCCTTGATTTAAACTAAAAACACCTGGAGATGTAGCCCAGCATCCTGTTTGCCATTTTAACTGCTTCCCCACATTGGTGAGAGTGAGACATGGAAGTGTCAATATAGAGTACACACCCAGAACTTTCTCTAATTATGCTACTAATTATATATTTTGTAAAATATTTTTTCCTGCTCTCGCCCGCAAAGGAAAAATACATTTCATTTGACTATGATTTTTTTTCAGGTAAAGAATAAAGACAAACCTGCAGCCTGAACAAATAAGCTATGTCCAACATTCAACAGTTAAAACAGGCTATGTTTCTCCACATAATAATAAGCCAGTCATGCATATTTTGCCTGCACAACGTTTGCAAGAACAGGTCATAGATCTGCACAAAATTCCTACATTTGTGAGTTTCAGTTTTTATTGCAGTTGTCATTTTTGATTTTCTTCGACTTGCAGTGAATGTCATTGTAGTTTGACCCTTCGAAACTGAACACACGTGGCCCTGAAGTGCCAGACTTGTTCTCCCAGGAGAACACTACCTGTCTGATAGCACCTTGTTGCGTTTGTCACAATGGGCAAAAGACAAGTGGTACCCATTATCGTCGCATACAATGAAAAGGACTACCAAATATCTGATTTCCCTTACTCAGTTTGACATTAAGTAGCTATAGTTTTATATTCACCTTTCTTTAAGCAGGCACTTACATCCTCAGGTGTTAGAGATTTTTGTGCTGGCTCTGCTGCCTTTAGCTGGGAGCTTACGAGTTTTTTCCAAAATGCTCACATCCTTCCGAAAGTTCCAGGATAGACTGGGTATGTAAAAACCAAATTGGGCATAGCAGCCTATTTTCCTTTTATTTGGCAAAAATTTGAATGTAACTTTCTATTTACTAACAGACATAAATAATAGTTTGATAAAATAAGAAAAACTCATTTGAGCAATACTTACTATAATTCTTTTTCCTGTTCCCACAAACAAATCAGTCATTTCCCACCGGCCAGAGTTGGAAATTAACAGGGGACAAAGGGCACAAATGTTCCAAGAAATCTCAGGATGCCCCTAAAAACTGTGATCAAGGGGCAAAAATTACCCCCAAGATTAAAATAAATAAATAAAAAAGAACCATTTTCATCTAAACACACACTTATACAAACAGCGCTGTTGTTCACACTACATATGTACATACCGTAAACATGTAACTATAACAATATAGTACTATGAAACTCTGTTATGATACCTGGTGGAGGCTAATTTTCTTTTTTTAATAGAGGCATTCATCCAAAAACATATAAACCGATTTCATGGCTTTGGATTGTTTGCTTACTCATGGCTTGTTTGTTTGCTTACCCACCGATCATTAACTTCTTCATTCGCCTAGGGCTGGGCATTAATTATACTGAATTCGGTTCGATTGTGAGGCTACATGGACTCCTAGCATTCACAGCTAAAATCAAACTGTTGAGTAAGTATTTCATGGGGTAGTTGAAGGAGTCAAGGAATAAAATAAATTGGTACTGGTTTTATTACATTTTAAAACATGGCCGAACGGCTCACTGGTTAAAAAGTATTGTAATTTGCAATCTTAGTTTTATTTTGTTGAAGGGACTGGTTTGCATTTACAGTTGTAAAACATGGCCTTTTATTTTTCCAAATGTCTAAAGATCTTCAGCAGTTTCTAAAGAGGGTGTTTAATAAAATTAAAATAAGTAATGAAGTTTTCATGTAACAGTACTGTGCAAAAGTCTTAGGCAGTCACAGAAAATTTAAATTTAAATGATCTTTATGTTAATGTAAAACTATGATATTAGTTGTAATTTCCTTTATGCAGGTATCAGTCAATCTTTGCTTTCACGCCTGCAAGCTGTCCAATATTCTGTAGCACATCTTCTTACAGGCACACATAAACATGAGTACATCACGCCGATCCTGGCCTCCCTCCACTGGCTCCATGTGTGGATTAGGATAAATTATTTTTTTTATTTGTTTTTAAATCACTGCATGGTCAAGCTACTTTTTACATTTCTAACCTTCTGCAACCTTATCATCCACACAGACCACTGAGATCAGAAGACCGCCACCGTCTAGTAGTTCTGAAATTTAGATTGAAGCAAAGAGGTGATCGGGTGTTTGCAGTCATTGCCCCAAAACTTTGAAATGAATTACCCTATGTAAGGCAGGCCCCTGCATTATCATCTTTTAAATCTCATTTTAAATTTCAAAATATATTTTTATTCCACAGCTTTTAGCTCAGTTTGAGAGCCTTTTATTGTCCATTTAGGAAATGCCCAATTATAAATTTGGTTTATTAATGACTTATTTCTACTTCCTGTTTTATTTTTCTATTTTGGTTTTATTTCACTTGGCTTAGATCCCAAGAGTTAGTTGCTCTTGGCGCTGTGGTCATTTTTATTAGGGCACTGTCCATGTGTTTATGATCAATGTATTTGTATCTTGTTGTCATGAGTCAAGTACAGTATGAGACTCATGAATCATATTGTTCAGCACTTTGATTGACTGTGATTGTTTTAAATTTGCTTGAATTTGAACTTGTTTACGTCAGTCAAAGTGTTTTTTATTCCTTAACCATTCCAAAATCTCTCCTAAAGTTACCCCAGTATTTGCAGGAACAATCCAATATATCCATGTATTATTTGACTTGACCACTAGCACACCTCATGTAGCTAATCACTTCCTCTGTGACTTTTTAGAACTAATTTCATTAATGAATTATGTGAGCTGGTGGTGAAATTTAACAAATACATGAAATGGCTGAGGTGCCCCTGAGGAGATGTTTAGGAACCACAGCAGTGTTCCTCTAGCCAACCAACAAGATGTTAGTAATCACGTCTCTAAGCGGAAACAAAGGGTAAAGCTTCAGTCTCAGCCTCGCATTCGCTGTGATAGCATCGTGCATGTTTACACTAGCTGAATACATATATTTAGACAGTAAATTACATTTAGACAATGATAGACAGTAACAGTAATTATTATTATTATATAATAAAATACATTTAAAAATAAAGTTTTCTTATTCATTATTTTAATGATAATAATAAACCATTAATAATAATAATAATAATAATACATTTTATTTTTGGGCGCCTTTCAAAAACCCAAGGACACCTTACAGAGCATAAACAATAAAAACAAATAAAAATACATAAAACAATTAAATCACATGAATAAAATAAAGCAGCGACTAAGATGAGAGATGTGTACTAAAGTGAGTAAGCCTGTCTGAAAAGATGGGTTTTGAGTTTACTCTTAAATGAGGGAAGTGAGTCTAAATTCCTAATAGTGGGTGGTAGTGAATTCCAGAGAAGGGGTGCAGAGCAACTAAACGCTCGGTTTCCCATAGTGACAAGGTGGGCAGAGGGAATACTGAGATAAGGAACAGATGAGGATCTGAGAGAGCGGGACGGAATGGCGATGTGAATCAGATCACACAGGTATGGAGGGGCCAGGTTATGGATGCATTTAAATGTAAGAAGCAAAATTTTGTATTTTATTCTGGCATCTATGGGCAGCCAATGAAGCTGCTGAAGGACTGGGGTAATGTGTTCTCTGGAAGGAGTGCGGGTTATGAGTCGGGCGGCACAGTTCTGGAGGAGCTGAAGTTTACGGAGGGACTTTTTAGGAAGACCAAATAGAAGAGAATTGCAATAGTCGATTCTGGAGGTGACGAGACTATGAACGAGAATGGCAGCAGCATGGGGGGTGAGGACAGGACGGAGTCGATTGATGTTACGTAAATGAAAATATGCAGACCGGGTGATATGGTTAATGTGTGAGTGAAATGAGAGAGTGTTGTCGAGGATTACGGCCAGACTCCTAACCTGGGTGGAGGGGTGGATGGCAGGCTTATCAATATTGATAGTGAAATTAGGGGACTTGATTAATGTTGAAGGTGTACCGACTAGTAGAACTTCAGTTTTACTAATATTGAGTTTGAGAAAGTTGGATGAGTGCCATGATCTGATTTCCATAAGACAATCTGAGAGGGATGTGGGTGGAAGAAAGGAGCTTGGTTTAGAAGAAATGTAGAGCTGGGTGTCATCAGCATAACAATGGAAGTTAACATTGTAGTTACAAAATATATAGCCGAGAGGAAGCATGTAAATAATGAAAAGTAGGGGCCCCAATACTGAACCCTGGGGCACACCAGCTGAGACGGAAAATGAACGTGAGGAATAGGATTTGAGGTGGATAAATTGGGAGCGACCTGACAGATAAGAGGTGAACCAAGCGAGGGGAATTTGACTAATACCAATTGATGCTAATCGATTCAAAAGAGTGTGGTGAGAAATGGTGTCAAAGGCTGCACTCAGATCCAGGAGGATAAGAATAGTTAGCAGGCCAGAATCAGCTGCTAATACGTTTAACTATAATAATATTGTTGTGCCGAGCGGGGACGGAATGGCAGTGGTGTAAAGTACTTGAGTAAATGGACTTCGTTACTGTACTTAAGTATTTTTTTGGCTACTTTGTACTTGTACTGAGTATCAAAAATATAAGCAACTTTTACTCTCTACTCCACTACATTTGTGACTGAATATATGTACTCTTTACTCCACTACATTTGAACGGACGCTTACCGTTACTCGCTACATTGTGATTGCGTGCGACAAGTCAGGATCTTTATCTACCACGGCTAATTTCTTCAAGTATGTCTGGCTGCAGCCTGCAGGAGGGCGGGGTTGGACATCCAACCCCGCCCACATCCAACCCGGCCCATTCGTACCGCGAAAGCCACGCCCTTGTCCAACACGTCTTAAAGCGGAAGCCAAAGCGAACTCGCAGAACGGAATCGTTGTAGTACCTGTTATGTCATTAAGTTAAAAATCTTTAGTATCCCAGTGTAATAACAGTGCTATCTATTATTTATTATTTTGTTTGTTAATGTTTCTGCTAGACACACTATTGACTGTCAATTACTGCACAAAGATTTTACTGTGGGACCCGCATGGTTGTTTGTGGTTGTTTTGCTGCTGGTTAAACGTTTCCATCAGTTAGCTGACTATCTAGCCGACTCACTACCAAAACTATGGTAACTAGGTAAAGACCTTCTTGCTGATAATATAGCTTCCATGTAGTTAACAAGACTTGACACTTAAAGACTTTGTGCGTCATCAGATATTACTGTCTGCTCAAACGACTGTTCAGCTTGCTTCCTATGGGTTACTAGTTATTAGCTAGTTAGCAAAGCCACTGTGGTAGCATCCATTAAGGCTGTGCGATATAGCAAAAATATTTTTATCATGATCATATCAAACGATATTGATAATTATCATGGTGTAATTCAAGTCATTATTTTATTACTAGGAGTGCTCCATTTTTGCTTGAAATACCCTTAAGAATTGCCCTTAAGAATTGCCCTTAAGACACCATTAAAGTCAGCTCTGAATTTGTTTTTTTATTAGTTTTTTTTATTGTTTTACCTTTTTTTTGAACATTTGAGTTTGACTGAGACTGACTTTTTGTTCTATTTTCTTCTTCTGCCATTTTGAAACATTGAGGTGTTCAATTTAATGTCTATATTAGGAAATAAAGCCTCATAAATAAATAGTTCCTTGTTTTCCACATTTCTTGGTGTTCTTTGAGCCTACATTCAGTACGAGTAAAATACTTAAGTTCTTTTAAAATTGGATACTTTACGACTTTTACTCAAGTCTTATTGGAATTGGTGACTTGTAACTTGTAATGGAGTAATTTATACAGTAAGGTATCTGTACTCTTACTCAAGTATGGTTTTCAGGTACTCTTTACACCTCTGCGGAATGGAGACCATGGCGCAGACGTCAGGGTATCGGGGAATATGGGGTTTAATTACAGGTAAGGCAGGCAAAACGCAGACGGACAATACAATGACCGGACTGGGGAAACAAACTGAAACACGTACTTAATACAGAGGACTAATGACAACAACCAGAAACAGCTGATCACATGGGGATCCCACACGAGGTTAACGAGGGGGCGTGGCACACCGAAGGAGCGGACGATCGGGGCAGGACAGGGGTAATGTTGGGATAAGATCTTTATTGCTTTGGAAGCCATTAAGAAAAAAATACTCCTCTTGTTTTATCCTGTTCATTTTGTATTTAAATGCAAAAAAACAAAAAAAAAAAACATATTTAGGTGTAATTTTGGGGGGCCGGGAACCAATTAATTGGTTTTCCATTATTTCTTATGGGAAAAATTCGATCAGAACTCGAACTTTTTAGGATTCAATCCGGATATATATATACATACACTATAAACTAATGCATGATACATATATTCAAAGGCTATTAAAAGCTAAATAAATTATAAGGATTGTGTCCTGCTTTCTCTCGCAATACAGATGGTATTCTTTATATGTACAGATGATTGCATGCTTCTCTGGAACAGCAGTAGTATGCTTTTTATTTAGTCATGTTGGCACAAGGTAGTGGTTATTGTATGCATTTCAATCTCGGCTCATTTCACATTAAAAGTAAACTTTATGCATTCATTATTATTCTTTAAAAATGCCCACAAAATTTTGTAAATAATCCCCCTTTTTATGGTGTGGGAGCAAAAGTCCCCTCCCCAGATATATATATTATTAAACGTCCTATACTGCCACCACGCTTCTGCATTGAAAAATGAAAATTTGTCCCTCACTGCACTCTATTGCCATGTTACTCATGGGGATGCAGATCTCTACTTCAGTGGAATCCTGCTGTTGCCGTAGATAAGGAATGGTGAACACTAGGTTGTTGAACTATTTTTCAACTGCTTTTATCTAACATCCTTTTTAAAAATGAGAAATATGCTGATTTTAGTCCTAAGAAATCAAAACAAAATCACAAGTAGAATGTTTTGCTTAATTTTATGCTAACTTACTACTGTTGAACTTCACTGTCGGGGAACACTGGGTAGGAAGAGGAAAGGTGTAGTGCAGGTCTGCAAATGATGATCCCTACTTCCCGGTTAGATAATCATCAGGTGCCATTCATGTACATCATCTTTGGTTCAAAATGACAAAATGAAATAAAAAAATACATTTCTTGCCATGGACTTAACCTAAGTTCAACATAGAAGACATTATGCTATTTGTGGTTGTGAGTTGGTTATGGCTAAAGCTGGTTGCAGTCAGTCATAATTCAGTCAGCATTTTGGTTTCTCAATATATTACATCAACACCAAGGAGAGAGAGTAGTTGATAAGACCAAGATTGTCTGTTTGCTTTGCTTTACTGAGCTCATTTGTGATGTCATCCATTTTTTAAAATTTTTTTATTTTTAGTTTATAAATATTCCCTCCTCCACGCCCCCTCTGCGTAGGACTACTTTATTTGTATTTATTTTATTTATTTATTTATTTAATATTTTTATTTACTTCCTCAAAAGAAGGAGAGGGAGGGGGGGGGGAACAAAGGAGAATAAGGGGTGGAGAGGGAGAGAGAGGAAAAGAAAAAAAAAAAAAAAGGGAGAAAAACAAACAACAAAACAGAAAAAAAAACCAAACAGATATCCTGCTTCCATGTCTGAAAAGAGAAAGACAACATACAACATCAGTACTAATCACAACGACCATCAAACGTTAAATGTTGTTGAACAGCACACACAACCAGCATTACAATACGTGCCCAGAAGCAACAGCCGATCAAGACAGTGTGTGTCCGTGAGCATGTGTCCGTGAGCACCTGTGTGTCAGCGCGCTGGTGTTCCTAAGGTTTCTCCATGTAAATGTCTAGTAGTGTGTGTGGGGAGCCACAGCCCCGCCCACCCAAGACATGAAGCCGACACAGAGGAGACCTGGGCCCCAGACATCCAGAGGCCCCCCAGGGCACGGGAACCCCAGGAGGACCACCGCAGGGACAATTGCAGCCCCCACCCAGAAAAGGGCAGAGGACCGCTCCGGAGGGGGGCCATCCGGCAGCCACATCGCAGGAGCCCCAGGGGGCCGTGGCGGCGAGCACGCAGGCTCCGTCGGCGGCTGGCCACACCAGGGCAGACCGGACCCCGGGCCCAGAGGTCCAAGGCCCCCCCCACCCCCAAGCCGGGACCCGACAGAGCCGGAAGGACCAGGCCCCGACAGGCAACCGCCGAGAGTGAGCCAGCACACACCAGAGCATCTAGCCCCGGACATCGAGAACCACCAGCACATCAGCAGCCGGGGGCCTCATCCACCAGCATGGAGTGTGGCGGGGGGCAATAGAGCCTGAGATGTTATTTCAGGTGGAGTCTAAGACCCAACCTGACACATGCGTATAGACAAACAGGCGTACACATACACAAGCATACGTTCCCACCCTCATGCACACATAATCAAATATTCACCCATTCGCCCAACATGAAGACACACAGAAATGAACGTCGTACACACACTCACACTCCACATATATACTCTATACTCTGAGATCCAGGCACCACCACCCCCAGAGGGGCAATCCGCCACCAGACCCCGGAGATGGATCCCTTTTTTCCCTCTGGCATGGGGACAAGAAGACCACCCCGGACCCCACAGCAGCCGAGAAGCCCACCAGCCCAGACCCCGACCGGACGGCCAGCTCCTCCCAGCCCCTGGCTCCAGATGGTGAACAGAGAATGGGGGTGTGAAAAGACCCCATGCTTCCCTCCACCCGCTCATATGTGGTGTTGGTGTGTGTTGTTCTAAAGTGCTTTAAAACAGGGGAAGGGCATGGTGCTAACCACCCTCTGCCAATCAGCAGCTGGTGTCAGCTCGGCCCCTCCCCAGAACCCTCAATGTCTATGTGCAACTTAAAATTGAGAAGTGGGCACTGGCACCAGAGGTAAGGCTGAATGAACAGACCGCCCTCTGGACGCCATTCTGTGTGCCCACCCCCAAGGCCCTAAATGTATGTGTCATGAGAGAGTAAGTAATGAAAGTGTCTAAGTTGTGATGTGTGACTGAGACACCTCTGGAATACCTCCCCTGCATCCCAGCGACGCACCTGCACCTCAAAGCCCTACATGTGTGTTGGGGTGACGGAGCGGGAGGAGGGAAGCATTTAGGGATGGGGAGGAAAGGATCGGGGGGGGGGGGCAAAGTACCCCCCCTCTGGAGCCAGCTCCCCCGCTGACCCCCATACGCACCCCCGTTCCCCGAAATCCACCCAGGGTGGGAGGGCCCAGGCCCATCCAGTCCGGGGCCCAGAGCACCGGCACCACCGGGCACCACAGAGCCCGGGGCAGCCAACCAGACCCCACCACAGAGGGAAAAACTACACCCACCCCACCATTCAGTCAACTCCCAGACTACATAAGACAATAGACACCCAGGTTGGGTCCATTCTCCTACTCTATTGGATTCCCCCCCACCCCCACAGAGTGGATACCCCTAAGGCAGGGACCACCTGCGGACAGATGGTAACAACCTCCCCGGCAGCTAAAGAGGCCCCCAACCCCTCCGACGCGCCGAAGGCCCCCGCGCCGGGGCCGGGCCCCAGTGCACGCGCCAACCCACACCCCGGCGACACACCCACCAGGACCCAAGCCCCCCAAGCCCAGCTGGAACCCCAGCCCGGAGGCAGAGCGCCCCCAGAACCCCAAACCCGCCCCAGACCCACCCAAGGGCAAGACGGCCGCCAGGCCGGCAACCTACGCGTCTGCCGGCACAGGCTACCCCAGCAGCGCTGCATGCAGCCACCAGAAAGACGCCACCCGAGAGCCACCAAAGCCCCATCCAGGCCAGGACCGCAGTCCCAGCGCCGAACCCCCCCAGAAACCCCCTCCCCCCCAGGGAACTCCCAGACGCCCCAAGCCCATATCCACAGATTTAGACAGCCAATTGAAACACAAAGTCAAGTAATTTCTTGCATTTTCTGTTGCAATTGATGAGAGCACTGACATTACAGACGTTGCTCAACTGGCTATATTTATTCGCGGAGTTGATGATACATTGGCTGTCACAGAGGAGTTCCTTGAGTTGGTGCCTATGATGGACACCACAACAGCAGAGGACATTTTCAGCTCTCTCGTTTGTGCGTTGGACAGAGTCGGAGTAGACTGGTCGCGTGCTGTCAGCTTGGCTACAGATGGCGCGCCATCAATGATCGGGAAAAAAGCAGGCGTTGTGACAAAATTCAGAGAGAAAGTACAAGCCGCAAATGGAGGAGATGCTTTTTGGACATTTCACTGTATTTTGCACCAGGAGGCATTGTGTTGCAAGTCATTAAAAATGGATCACGTCATAGAGGTGGTTGTCCGAACTGTTAATTTTATCCGAGCCAGAGGTCTGAATCATCGTCAGTTTGACTGCCTTCTCAGTGACAATAAAATTACCCATGGCCTGCCATACCACACTGAAGTAAGATGGTTAAGCCGAGGTGCTGTGCTGAAGCGTTTCTTTGAGCTACGAGAGGAAATTGGACAGTTTATGGAGACAAAAGGAAAGCCAGTGATGGAATTACAATCTCTGGAATGGCTGCAGGACCTTGCATTTATGGTGGATATTACAGAGCACCTCAATAATTTGAACAAAATGTAAAAAGGCCGTAAAAAGGTTGTCACACAGTATTATGACAGCATACATGCATTCAAGTTGAAGCTGACTTTGTGGGAGACACAGCTGGCATGTGGTGACCCTGCTCATTTCCCCTGTCTAAGAGATGTAAGTGCGACTGTCGTTAATGCTGACATGAAATGGTACAAAGATAAGATTTCAGGATTGCTGTGGGAGTTTGAGAAATGGTTTCAGGTCTTTGGTGAACTCGAGGCAGAATTTGCAGTTTTTCGCTCACCCTTCACAGTCAAAGCTTCTGATGTGCCCGTCGACATCCAATTAGAAATAATTGATTTGCAATGCGATACAAATTTGAAGAACACATTTGCCTCAGTGGACTTGGACACATTTTATCAGTATCTCCTGCCAGGGTACCCCAAATTAACAGCCCTAGCTGCAAAAATTTTGTGCATGTTTGGGACTACCTACCTTTGTGAACAGGTTTTCTCTGTAATGCACATCAATAAATCAAAACTGCGCTCAAGGCTCACACACCAGCACTTAAATGACATTCTGAAACTGGCTGCTACTCAGGACCTGACGCCTGACACTGATGCACTTGTGCGGGCTAAAAGATGCCAAGTTTCAAGAGCAAAAACAAAGTAGTCTAAACTAGACTAATTCTTGTAAAATGCTGCATCAGAAACATTTTGCACTCAAAAAATATAGTTCTGTGAAAATGAATCCTTGCTGTAATAATAGCTAAAAATTGTTCAATTTGTTAGTCACCAGCTTCACTACAAAAGAGTTTGGTCATACATTTTATGTATGCATTTGTTATGTATGTTTCATGTATAAATCTTATATTTACAGGCTGGGTGATTACTTTCTGTCTTATATATTTAAAATGGCCACCATTTTGGTTTGTAAGATGTGGTGAGTCAATTTAAGTTTTGAGAATTATTACACATGTGGAAATTGGAGTAAAAATAATTCCTATATCTTGATTAGTTTATTTAATCTTAAAGTGCAATAGGCTACCATATTTTTCAGTTCTAAATACCTGTGACTTAAAGTTTTGTGCCTTTGTACAAACACTGTGATCACTTGTAATGCACACATGTAAATCATAAACTGAAGCAAATTGCACGTTTTTCTTGAGAAATCTGAAGTTATTCATAACATGTTTTGTAAAAGGATAGTTCATTAAATTAAAAAATATCCTAATGTAATTATACTTCTTTCCACTAAAACAAAGGGGAAAACATTAATTTTTTGTTATTTATAGCTATGATGTGCTGTGCTATGATTTTGATGGTCCGGCCCGCTTGGCATCAAATTAGGTTGTATGCGGCCCCTGAACTAAAATCATTGCATTTGACCCATATGTGACTTTCGTGACATAGCAGGGGGCAGCTAATTCGGCGCCCGGGGAGCAGTGCTTGGGGGCGGTACCTTGCTCAGGGTACCTCAGTGGTGTCTTGCTGGTCGGGGATTCGAACCTGCAATCTTTCAATTACAAGTGCGCTTCCCTAACCATCAAGCCACCACTGCCCACGAAACGAGAACCGCCCAAATAGGGACTTGAACCCTGGACCCTCAAAACCAGCAGCACACTCCCCGTCCGGGAATCGAACCCCGGTCTCCCACGTGACATTCGTGGATACGCAGGCTTTTATACTTTAATTTACTTTATAGACTTGATATACTACAACCATATAAAACTTGCTCACGTTTTGCTCTGGCTTCCGCCTGTTCGCGTAGCACACTCTCATGTTTCTGAGAAAAATTATTCCAAAGTGAATCTTTACTCACTGAAACAGTTTCACCACATTGTTGTTCTTGCGCTATATTATTGTCATCTATACGTTTGATAAGAACAGTACACTTGTATGATTTATCCGTTTCCTTTATCATTATGGAGGGAAATCCCGGACATTTTTCAAAAGGAATTTCAAATTGCATTTGCAATTGCGTTTTCCATATGTGGACGCATAAAGTGTGACATAATTCAAATGCAATTGCAAATTTTGCATCACCGTTTGCTTTTTCGCTTTCACAAACAAACACTGACAGCCAAATTTCAAATGAAAAAGCAAAGTCCATTTGCAATTGCATTTCCCATGTCTTACAAGTTATGAGCCTGTCATATTTAAATAGCAAAATCAATTACCATGTCTGCTTTTTCACTTTCTCTGCGTCGCGTATGTAGCCTGCCAAAACTCAAACGCAATCGCAGTCCCCAAGTCGACTACTATCCCATCCCAACTACCTAGCTGGCCAGCTTGGAAGCTAGCGGACCTTGTAGTTGCCCACAGGCATCTTACGTTAGCAAGATATATTTTAAACCACTGAAATTGTGGCAGCGTATTTGAAACAGGGAAAATAACGGGGCTGTGATGTTATGCGTTAATCACATAAGAACTCTAGTTCCCATAATGCTTGGTTAGGCATGCGCGGGAGAACCAGAAAAAAACAGAGTATGGTTGAAGGACTGAACATTCGGTAGCAAACGACGTTCAATAAAGTACAAGTTTATTCAACACGCCTCATCTGTTCAACAGCTAGAATAGAACAGATACGACAGGGGCTGAATATTGTTAAGCAGAAATAAGAGGACTGAATGTTACTGCTTGAATAATAAAGATGTGAATAAAACACATGGAATATTTTCCAACTGAATTTGTTCTTTTGAAATGTATTTAGAGGCTAAATTAAATGAACTGAATTCATGTGGTTGAATTATAAACATGCACTTTAAAATACATATGTTTTGGAACTGAATTTTGATACTGAACGTTTAAGCAATGAAATTACAATTGAAATGTTTTCAGTTGAAATGTTCAATGTTTAAATGTATACACAAATTACAGTCGCCAAAAATTCAAAGCGTCATTAATGCAATGCGTTTTTATTCGATAAGTGTAATTCAATGTGTTTTTTTCATCAACGACTTTTGTTATTAATTTACTTCCACACCCCTCTTGGTCGTCGACTGCGAGTGACGTCACTCCCCATACAATCACGCCCCACAGTATAGACCCACCCCTGACGCTGATTGACAGGTCTCCGTGTAAGGCGTCGGAAATTCGAATGCAACATGAATTGCGATTGCGTTTGAGTTTTGGCATATAATCTAACCGAATTTGATAGAGAACTACAGTAAAACTGGTCTAAGTCGCCGGCTTGTAACTCGTCAATGTGCACAAGTTGACGCTCAAGCAAAAGTCCCGATTTTTCCTAATGATAAATGATAAATGATAAAATTCCTTGTGTAAGTCGCCGCTTGTAAGTCGTCAAATTCCCTTAGTCGTCACCTAAATCCCGGTCCCGAACAACACAAATGAATGGATTTTCCTACCTGTAAGTCGACACCCCAATGGCTGCATTCCCGCCGCAGGCTTGTCACCACGGCAATGTAGAAACTGAGTGCGGCGCGGGACAAGATTTCATGGGTGAATGCGGGTGCGGGCGGTAAGGTCCTCATGTATGTGCGGGTTGCGGGAGAATAGAATTAATCGTGGGACTAATTAAACTAAAATAAAACGAAACATATTTGTTTATTTTCCGTTTCTTTTTTATATATACTCAAAAGGGAAGCAAGTGAAACAAATAACAGAGTAGCAGGAAGAAAAATAAAACTACTTATATGTTTACCTGCGGTATTTTGCGGGCGGGAGCGGGACAAAACTTGAATACTGCGGGCGGGAGCGGGAAAAAATAATATATATTTTTTGCGGGAGCGGGACTGAAAAATCCTAAGTCGCCGGCTTGTAACTCGTCAATGTGCACAAGTCGACGCTCAAGCAAAAGTCCCGATTTTTCCTAATGATGTTTCCTTTAAAATTCCTTTGTTACATTCTGCATGTACACCGAGAAAAAGTGTTGTGCAACAACAAGTAAACTAATAGAAATACCTGTGAATTCGGCGGGTTGGGTTGGTTCTCCATCTTTCCAGCTTTGCGGCACATGCGTAGTAACAAAAATCGATTGTTTCTTCCTCTATAGAGAATGCCTTGTACGTCCAATGACTTTTTTGACAGGTTGTTCAGGCTTGAGAATCCACTCGTAATTTTCAGAAGCGCAAGCGTAATTTTCAGAAGCCCAAGCGTAAATTTCAGAAGCAAGCGTAATTTTCAGAAGCGCAAGCGTAAATTTCAGAAGCAAGCGTAATTTTCAGAGGCGCAAGCGTAATTTACGCTTGTGAAACGTACATTTGACGTACATTTTTACGAGTTATTTTTGACAGCGATCTTACTCCATAGTCGACTTAGACCGGTTTTACTGTAGATAAACAGAATGACACCAAAATCATTGAAATATCTTGAGAAATAAGGAAGTTATAGCAATTATAGTGGCGGAAATAAGTGGTCATTTTTTCCTTTTATTCTTAATGTATTTTACACTAATGAGTAAACAAAGGCTGTGATCTTAAGTTGAAGAGAAATTTAAAGAAATTGAATAAATTATGTGATCTTTATCATGTGAATTATGTGAAATTAATCAATTTGTTTTATAAGCTGTTTTAGTGAAAAAAGCCCTGCAGGAATGCACAAAATATCAGTGAAAGATCTCTCATAACAAACACACTTGGTCATCTACAATGCAAACAAACGCGCTTGACGAATCAGATTGCAGTATAGCACTCACGTGACCTCTGGGGCACCTCATTACCGTGACCGCTCAGTTGGGAATGCTTTCGTTCGCAAGCAAAACCATTGACTTCGACACTAAGAATTGTCACGAAATTTCACACAGACATGGTTGAATAAATGATATATCAAATCTATAGGATTTTATTAAAAATCTACTTACCTCTAGTGATTTTGAAGCGATGCCTTTGAGAAGTAATTTATCGGTAATTTTGCAACGGGAAAACGAAACACTTCTGACCGGTCAAAAACAAAAATTCGAAAACGAGGTTGTGACGAAAAATGTGAACTATGTCATCTATAAGCGTGTGCTCCTGGAACTTTAAAGATAAACCCACCGTTCAACTTTTTCCGCGGCTATGCTATTCCCCGCATCCACCAAACTCGTGATGATGTAAACACACTTGCGCGGAAGAGCGGCGCAGCAGGAATCGGGAGATTGTAACATACCTCCATTATAAATAATCTCTTAGGCTCTTTTGTCCTGTCAGACCTCCCTCCCTAATCCCTGCAAATGTGAAGGGGTTACTATACTGTAGGTTCTCCTAACCTTTTGTTTTCGTTTCTTTATTTGCTCTTCATTGGTTTCATCTGTTTTTTTTTTCTTCAGTTTACACTGTAAAAAATCTTATGTGCTATCTACTTAAAAAAATATGGTAACAATATTGCACATATTATTTTTAAGCAGTTTTTAAGGCTTGATTTTTTTAGAAGAATTTACTTGAATAAATCATGCAAAAAATTATATAAATTATTTAGCCAGACGCATATTATTTTTAAGCAGTATTTACGGCTTGATTTTTTTCCCTAGCAGAATCTACTTGAATAAATCTTGTAAAACATCCTAAATTATTTAGCCAGACACATGATGATTTTAACATTATTAGTGGAATAATCGTTTTTAGTTTAAGCAGATAAAACAAAATGTACTCATATGTATTAAGGAAAATTACTTAATAATATAAAAACATTTTATAATGAAATGAATACATAATGCATTTTGGTGTTAAACATGCTTTTATTCCATGTTACACAGGTATCAAAATATTAACCACTTTGTAAAAGTGTATATAACATTTACAGCAGTTTTAAGAAAAAACAAAAACAATTTGTATAACAGTTTGTAACTGACAATTTATGTCATTGAAATCAACTGTTTAGCATCAAACCAGATAACCTATTGTAAAACAAGCTGCAGAACACTCTCAAACCTCAACCTGGGCATTTTTACCAAAACTTGGTAACAATGGAATGTGTCTCTCACAATCTAACACACAAGTTTGTTTTTGAGAGATTGTAATTTGGGGGAAAACCTGCAAACATCCAGTTCCAAGAAGAGCTTCTGAAAGGCCTCAAACGTGTTCCTCAGTTGTTTGGGATAGGTGAGGTTTAGTGCATATGTCAATCCAAGAAGAATTGCGCAGGCTCTAGTCAGATCTCCCAAGCCAGTCATGACTTGCACACCCTCCAAGACAATGCTAAAGTCCTCCTGGTCATCCTTCTTGCAGACAGCAATTTTCATTACATGCTGCAGTAGACCTTGCTGCACATCCTCATTGTCACACTGTAAAACAAACATAATATTTTATTATGAAGATCTGTTATTTATGCAGTTAATTTGTGTAAGATGTTCAAACAAGTTTTTCCTCATAAGAACTTAAAATGCAGATACATCAAGGACGTACAGTAAACCATTTCTAGGTTCATATCTTTGTAACATTGTAAAACACTAACTCCCCAAAACTTGTTTCAGTGAACTGTGGAGACTGACACTACAACAAACTCAAGTATACTATGGCTAATGGCGGACAGGATGTTTTCAGAAATGTTGACAATGTTTAATTTATTTCATTTATATTGCTGACACTAGTGCAAGAATTTTTTTTACATGAGGAACATACTTATGTTTAAGATGTATTTCTGTTTTTGTAAAGGAAAACAAATGCTAAATGCAGTTTTCTGCAAACAATAAATATCTGAAATAGTTTTAGACACTTACATTGTACTCCTGGATGAGGTCTTCCTCCTTTTCACCCAAGTAATAGACCAAGCAACGGAGGACAACATCTCTTGTCTGTTCTATGTTTTGATGTGAGGTCTAAGGCACCAAAAGTGTAGAAATTAGTAATATAGTACCCAATAATAATGAAGCAAATATCAATCAAATAATGATAAAAAATACCAATTAATATACCATTTTTTTCTTCAAAATCTGTCCGAGTGTCACGCCACGGAGAACACGGACCAGGGAAACAGGCAGACGAAATCAGGAACGGGGTTAAATAAAAGGGTTTAATTGGGGAACCAAGGGGCATAACAGGGAAAACAACAACACGGAACTACACAACTATAGGCCTAATAACGCATGACACTACAATGACAGAACTAGGGAAACAAACTCTGACGTGGACTTAAATACATCGAACTAATACAGACAATGGAAAACAGCCGTGAAACACTGGGAATCAACATGAGGTTAACGAGGGGGGTGTGGCACAGAAGGATCAGCACGATCGGGGTGTGACATCGAGTGCTCCTCCTTTGCAGGAAAATATTGTGAAAAGTTTAGGAGTGTAGTAATCCAACATCTTAATAAATGTTGGCTCAAGGTGCAGAGTAGTAATTCTCCTAAACTCTTCATTAATCTTAAAAATGGAACACACAAATACTGATTATAATTATGTTCAGTTGACAACCACATTATTATCTGTGATGGTATTTAATGACAAAATGTAAAATCCCTACCTGGAGAATGTCAAACAGGGGTGCGTTTCTCGAAACCATCGTTGCCAACTACGTTAGCAATTTCCGTCATTCGAACTATGTAAGTACGACGCAGGTGTTTCTCGAAACCATAGTTCAAACTATATACTGTAGGTAACGATACTGCGGACTTACGTGGTACGATGCATCGTTAATGCTAACTTCCGTCGTTGTTCGAGAAACGCACCCCAGAGCAGGCCAGCGATCTTTAAATTATGCAACAGTCGGGCACAATTGAACCACCTCATGTCTTCGGAGAGCAAAGGTTTTTGACATTTTGCGTGAAATGATTAAACGCTAATTTAATACATCTTTACAATTTGAAGCGAATATATAAACACATCAACACTCTTAAAAGTTTTTAAGTATAATCATAGAAACTGCCCCATCTATCAAGCTCGATGTATGGCCATAATTATTTTTGCTTTAGCGACCAACATGTCCATTCAAGCCTCAGCACGTGCATGTGAGGAGTTATGACTAATGAGCTCGAGTTCAGATTTTCACATCAAATAACATCGCATAATTGTAAACCTTTATTTTAAAACACCTGGTTCAACATAGTCACTGTTTCACATGCCAAAATGATCACTGTCGTTCAGATTCACAAATCAGTGTAAAACAATTCCTGTACTAGCATGAATAAGCGGTGTCCTGAGGAGCTTATTTAAGAAATCAAAATAAAATGTAAAAAATAGTAAGGGGCTTAACTTACCTCTTAATATTTTACACTGATAGTCTGCTCCTTCAAAACGCCGTCTGATCACAACCGTTGTTGAGATTCAAATGAAGGTGACTCAATCAAACCCAGATAATTGGACCAATTCTCTTAAAATAAATATTACCTAAAAATAGGTAAAATTTATTTCTTAATTTTATTAGTGAAATGTTCTCAATATATTATAAAAACACAGAAAACCTTTTTTTTTTATTAAATATGCACATTATTTCTAATGATTACATCAATTTTTTTAATGAAAATTACAAGCCTCATAATTCATTTTTTACAGTGTACGTGATTCAGTTGAAAGCCATCAGTCCATTTGTTGGTGGTTTTAGCATGCTATCAAGCCTCTCATTAATTTGCCTACACAGCAGCATTTGGTGATCCACCTTCCATACTATTATAGCCCACTAAGGGTCCACAGCCTATGGGTTGGGAAACACTGATTTGGAGTAATATGTAATATTTCAGTAATGTTACCCATTGGGGAAAACCTAGCTGTCTCTGCTTTCCATCTCCAGGGTACATGTACCCCTAGACTGCTGCTGGAAGAGTCCTCTGCTATAGTACAGCTGGAGTATAGTCAGAAGGTGCTGCTGCTCTCATCCACCCAGCGCTCCCTCTTCTTCTACACTCAAGATGACACCCTGTCCCAGCTTGGCACAAAACCCCGTAAAAGGTATGCCTTTCTGCCCTTATACCAACCTACAATTACAACAGATGTTGAACTGTATTCTCTGGACTTTGGAGAATTATTTTTAACACTTGATAACAGTAAGGCAATAATGCCAAGTTTGAAGCAATGCTGCTTAGTGACTGAAAAGGGAAAGGTGAAAGCAGATGACATTTGATATCTTGAATGAGAAGTCAAAAAAGTTATTTTTATCTGTGCAGCATTAGAGAACTGCAAAACATCACCACAATTTGTAAGGAGAACTACAAAATGCTGCCATTAATGCAGTTTGTTCACTCAAGATATCATGAAATTGTGAAGGCACTTTCTCTCAAGCATGAACTCCTACTCCTAGCCAACAGTGGGTGTAGGAATCTTCTTAACTACTTCTCACATCCTACTCTGAGTTAATACAAATTCTTATCCTAGTGGGATTCTTAGCATGATTCCTTGGTGTGATTCTGAGATGCTTTATAGAGGCACTGGTTTCATTTGCAAGCAAATGACCTGCAAAAGATGCAGCATTGCTGTGTGACACTAAAGATGGGAAACAGCAGCTGTAGAAGTCACTTGGTCCTGTAATCACAGTAGCTTTAAAAGTATTGTACAGATCTTTTTCAAATTTTGCTGACACTTTATAGGGGTGAGAGTGGAAGTGTTTAAGCTTTGAGACAGATTGCCCCAAAATTGAAGCAGCACCACATAGTGATGGCAAAAAGAGGATACGTTCAGACATTTGAGTCTGTTAGCACGATAACTCAAAAAGTATTTGACAAAACTTTTTCGGCCTTTGCACACATGAATGGTTGAAGTTCTTGACCAGATCAAATTTTCAGATAAATTGCACCAAAATCGAAGCAGTGCCACATAATGATAGCAAAGAGTAGGATGAGATGTTTAGAGGCTTATTTTTGTGAACAGGATCAGTATACAGATGCTCCTCTACTTACGAATGAGATACATTCTGAAAGGCCATTCGTAACTTGAAATGTTCATAAGTTATTATTCAACATCATTTTAAGGGTATACGCAAGTACTAAGAATTAGGGTGCTGGGAGTATGCATGCTATGCTGCTGTGCAGCGGGAGTAGCAGCCAGAAGTCGTACTAGGCAGAATTGGAGTGCAGAAAAAAAAAATATGTTGCGGACAGGAAACGGGAGCCCAGTGAACACAATTGGACTTGCAGTCCTCTTCGTTTGTATGTCTGAAAATTTGTTGAAAGTTCGTAAGTAGAGGAGTGTCTGTATATGTTATTATTTACTCTATTTACCGTATTTGATCTTTGATGGATCTTATTACCACTTTACAAATTCATTATATGGATAAAATCAACACCAACAAATATATACTTGATTAGATGCAAAATTGGAACTGCAGTGACAGAGGGCAGCTGAGAGAGAAAATGGAACCTGAATCCCCAATACCAATATTCCTTGTTATTTGTGAGCAAAGAATTGCTGTACTCTAAGTCAGGGATCTTCAACCTTTTTTTGGTTCCCTTTGGTGGATAGACAGACAGAGCAGAGGCCCCCAACTTAAAAAATGACAAAATTTATGTGATGAATTAGGTCTGGCCTATATTAACATGATGCAACATGATGCATAGTTACTTTTTATGTCATAAATTGAACAAAGATAAAAAATAAAAACATTATTGTAGCACTGTGCAAAAGTCTGGGCACCCTAAGAGTTCCAAAGTCTCAGATTCTTTTTACGAGGTTTCAGACCTTAATCAGCTCATTAGATCTGATGCATGGCAACAGCTGTCATTAGTAAATGTAAAAAGCTTTACTAATACTCTGACTCTTCAAACCTTGTGCACACACTTGTGGACACTCAACAACCATGAGTTCCTCTAAGCAGCTGTGTAAGACTCTGAAAATGAAAGTTATTGATGCCCACAATGCAGAAGAAGGCTACAAGAAGATAGCAAAGCGTTGTCATCTTGCAGTTTCCACAGTGAGAAATGTAATTAAGAGATGGCAATTCAGGGGAACTGTGGAGGTCAAGATGAGATCTGGAAGACCAAGACAATTCTTGGAGAGAACTGCTCGAATGCTGGTCAGAAAGACAAATCAAAAGCCCCATTTGACTGCAAAAAAACCTGCAGGAACATTTAGCAGACTCAGGAGTGGTGGTGCACCGTTCCACAAGACCTTCATGGAAGAGTCAGCAGAAGAAAACCTTACCTGCGTCCCCATTATGAAATCCAACGTCAGAAGTATGCAACGGAACATCTACAGAAGCCTGATGCGTTTTGGAAACAAGTGCTGTGGACTGATGAAGTTAAAATAGAACTCTTTGGCCACAATCAGCAAAGGCATGTTTGGAGAAAAAAAGGAGCAGCATTTCATGAAAAGAACACCTTGCCAACTATTAAGCATGGGGGTGGATCTACCATGTTTTGGGGTTGTGTTGCAGCCAGTGGCACAGGAAACATTGCACGGGTGGAGGGAAGAATGGATTCCACTAAATACCAGCAAATTCTGGAAGCAAACATCACACCATCTGTAAAAAAGCTGAAGCTGAAAAGAGGATGGCTTCTACAACAGGACAACGACCCTAAACATACCTCGAAATCCACCATGGACTACCTCAAGAGACGCAAGCTGAAGGTTTTGGAATGGCCATCACAGTCCCCTGATTTAAACATCATTGAAAATTTGTGGGTAGATCTTAAAAGAGCTGTGCATGCAAGACGACCAAAGAATATTACAGAACTAGAAGCCTTTTGCAAGGAAGAATGGGAGAAAATACCAAGTACAAGAATTGAAAAACTTTTAGCTGGCTATAAAAAGCGTTTGCAAGCTGTTATATATGCCAGAGGAGGTGTTACTAAGTACTGATTATGTAGGGTGCCCAAACTTTTGCAGAGTGCCACAATAATGTTTTTATTTTTTATCTTTTTTTAATTTATGACATAAAAAGTAACTGCATCAATGTTTGGTGAAAATATTGTGCACTTTTCCCATTTCCTACAGAGACTGTGTTTACATCTTTTCCATGACCAAAATATGTTATTTATCGAGGGGTGCCCAAACTTTTGCATACCACTGTAATGTGAATAAGAACGTTCATTTTTTTGTCCAGTTTTTTTGGCGAACTGCTGCCTGGTTTTTCCCTGTTTCTCATTAATTAAAAGCTTCTTTTTTGCTTTATGCTTCAAGGAGCCTGATATGAACTGTCCTAGCAGTGCACTTCACAACTGTGCTTAATGTTTCCCATTCTTCCTCCAATTCATGAGAAACTGTTGGATAACTTAACAGTCATCTCTGGCTTTCGAATGTCGCTTTTGCCCTTTGCCTGGCTGGTTTCTGGTCATTCCAGTGTCTCCTGATTCACCTTATTCTTGTGTACTGCTGTCTTACAAATTTTGAAGCTGGAAGTAACCTGCTGCTCAGGGTGGCCTTCTGCCAGCAGAACCACAATTAAACCAGGATTTATAAATGCAGTTTTACAAGAAAATAAAATATGGAGTGGTCTCTTAGTTTTTCCAGAGCTGTGTGTCTGGTATATACCATTAGTGTATCTGTTACATTAATTACTGTTATGTCACAGAATATTTTAGTGATATTGCAAAAGAGAAATAAATAGAATATAAATATTTAAACATAAAATAAATATGAATAATAAAAATAACACTTTCAAACATTAAAACATACACAAAGGAATACAGGAAACCAGATAATTTGTGGGGAAAGATTCTAAAAAGATACGTGGAATGTGCAATAAATGATTAAGTATACTTTCATACCTACATATCATAACAAGGACTCACAGCAAGATCTCACTGCAAGGACTAATACATTTATTAATTTCTACATTTCCAGGTGATCCACATTGTACAAGACTTGTGAGTGTGTAATGAGTACGGATTTGATGCCCTGGCCAAATGACAGGGCTGTCCAGGGCATACGATGATGTCAATCCAGATGGTGACAATTCTAGTAATAATATCTTTTTGTTTTGTTACAGTAATGGAAAATTTGGGGCCTGCTTCCACCCAGCCTTGTGCAAGCAGAGTGACATGCTGGTATATGCAACACGGCCTGGACTGCGCCTCTGGCGTGCCGATATTCGAGGCAGTGTGCAGGACACCTATCTTCTAAAGGAGCTTTTTGCCAAGGAAGTGCCATACTTTGAACTGTTTCCACACTCGTGCCCTTTAGGAGGTCAATGTCTTCCAGAGAGGCAACTGGGCCTGATCACCTGCTTCATGAAGGAGGACTGGGTGCTCAGCTGGAATGAGTACAGCGTCTTTGTGTTTGACAGCCTCAACCAGGTAGGACTGCACAATAAAGACATCAGGGTGCGTAGCAGAATTGGCTGCTCCATTGAGGTAGAGCAGGTAGCACCTCTTTCTTTTCTGAGACTGCAACACGTAATTTTGAAATAATTATTACTAAAATTTTACTGTCATTTAAAGACACATTTTCTCTTCTCTTTGTAAAAAAGTCACTATTGTAATACAGATGCTCCACACTTCACTATGGTTTAAGACATTTTGACTTTACGATGTTGTGATAGAGATGCATATTCAGTAGTAAACTTCATTTTGTTTGTTTATTTGTTAATACTTTAAGACTTCTACATTTAACATTTCTTTTGAATCGTTTACACTAATCAGCAACACATTACAGACGCTCCTCTACTTACAGATTTTCAACTTAAGAACATTCAGACATATGAACGAAGAGGAAGTCCCAATTGTGTTAATTGGGCTCCTGTTTCCATGTACGCAACATAATTTTTTTTTCTGCACTCCAATTCCGCCTAGTACGACTTCTGGCTGCTACTCCCTCTGCGCAGCAGCGTAGCATGCATAATCCCAGCACCCTAATTCTTTTTACTTGTGTATACTCTTAAAATGATGTTGAATAATAACTTATGAACATTTCAAGTTACAAATGGCCTTTCGGAACATATCTCGTTCGTAGGTAGAGGAGCATATGTATTTGAATTTATATTTATATATGAATTTTTGAATCTCTAACAACAGTACCTAACTTTAGCATCACTGTAAGGCCCTTTTATCGATCATAGCCAATATTACAACCTCAACAGCTATGAAGTTTTCTGACTAATCTATGGATTCCATCAGCATGAATTAAACATAAATGTAAAAAAGACAGTGTCTGCCCTTTTGAATGCAGCTGTAAACTCTGTACTTGTTTTAATAATACTTTTATTTAATTAGAATGTTTAGCATTCAACTTGTCTTTCACCCATTTAATTTTATCCAGTAATATTTTTAGATTTTATATTTTTTTCCCCACAATTCTAGGTGATCATTGGTGGTATTGAAAGCTGTGGAGACATTGTGTCAGTCTCTTGCACAGAAAATGAAATCTTTATTCTTAAAGGAGATCGGGACATTATTCGGATTTCCAACCAACCTGAAGGCCTGGCTTCAAACTGTAAGAAATTATACTTACTTGTACATTATAGCACTTTCTATCATATATATAATATATATATAGGTATATATTAAATAATGAATAATGTGCATTTTGAATTTAAACCATGTTTATCATCATCAACAGTAAGCAGTTCAAATGAAACAGAAAACAGGAAATCACAGGTAGCAGTTTTGATGTAGCAGTTTTCTTTTATAGGTATATGAAATTTGAAAATATAACAATAGGTGCTTTCCGACCGAAGTTCATAAACTTACTTCCTGGTTCAAGTTCTTAGGCTGTCTCATCTGGGAAGTAATTGTAGCAACTTTTGTGTGTTGTTTTCCCACCGCACAATCCATAGTTTTCACGTGATGTCACACCCATATAAGACCGACCCCCCTGGAGGGCAAAACAAGGTTTTACTCTGCTAAGCACCACTTATTTTTACCACATTTGCTTAGTCAAAATGCCAGACAGTTGTTCTTCAATTAGACGCACTAACCAACGAGGAGACAACCCTAGGTTGGGCTTCTACAGAATCCCATCCAAGAATGAAAACCCAGAGAGGAGGAGATTGTAGATTCATGGTATTAGACCTGCCTCTAACCCTGGAGAGATGATGAATATGAATGGCAACCATCAAAAGGTGCTTTCATTCCAACATTCAGTATCTTAGTTCCTGGTTTTAAGTTCTAGGTGGTCTCAACCGGGACCTTTTGTGGCTCCTGGCCACTTTCGTGTGTTGCTGTCCCACTACATGACCAGAACTGGGACCTTTACCTAAATAAGCATGGGAGACACAAAACTTGGAGGTTAAACTCCACATATAATTTCATATGAAAACTACACTGCCATGCCAAAACAATGGAGGATGAACAAGTCATTTTGTCAGAAATTGGGGTGATTGATGGCAGTCAAAACAGGTCAAGTCAGATCAGGGTGGGGAACATGCACTGATTTAGTAAGTTGCTGCACCCACCACATGACAAAGAAACCTTGGGATCCCGGCTGGCGACCCCCTAGGCAGACACATGGTCCAGCCCACCATCCGGAAATGGCCATCCATCTGCCGCAGCCAGGTGTTACATGGGCGTCCACTTAGCCTGGTCTTGCTGCTCGGTTTCCTCAGCAATGAGCATCCTGTCAAGTCAGATCACCCTTAGGGAAATGTGCCACATGGCCATAATGCCGTAACTGATGCTCTCTCACAATGCAGGGAATGTGCCTCATTCAGGACTCCTCTAGCAACCGCTCGTTCGACAAAAAGTCAAACCAGCGATACCCAAGGATTCTCCAAAGTGACACAATACTGAAGGAGGCCAGTCTTTGTCTCAGCTCACTAGATAGCATCCGTGTCTCACAGTCATACAGCAGGATGGGGAGGACTAGGATTCTAAAGACTTGGACCTTCATCCTTTTGCAAAGACATTGGGAGAGCCGTACACCCCTTACTAGCGACCTCATGACCCTCCATCAGGGTTCCCGCTGCCGCTCGTCACTCTCGTCATTGACGAAAACGGAACCCATGGTGACGAAGAAAAACGGCATCAAATCGTCACTCTGGCGAATTCAATTTTCAAATGACGAATTTTGAATTTTTGAAAAGTCGAATTTCATTTTTTCCCAATTTTCAACCGTAGCACCCGTAGCACCTAATCAAAACTGGCCCGGCGCCCCGGGCACACGATCGTCGATCATCCATGTCAAATGAGCATGGGCCGTTCTAAAAGTAGCAAATGTTATCGATCGGTGTGGGGACATTCTAAAACGCTTAATGTGAAAATGCTTAATGTGGTTTAATGTACCAAAATAGCGACCAATAATCACCAAATTTCGCACACACACATCTGGTCATAAAGACTTTCACCTGACAAAAAAATCAAAACCGAAATACAAGGAATATGGACTTTATTTTACGTTAAGCGTTTTCCCCTCCATTGACGCCCATTATAAGGAAAAGGCTTAATGTAAAATAAAGTCCATATTCCTTGTATTTCGGTTTTGATTTTATGTCAGGTGAAAAACTCCCGGAGTGTGCCACTTTCAGCAGCGAAGCTCATACCTGCGTTCATGGCTCAGTGGGCTAAGCCAGTGCGCCGATTCAAACGCAGCGTATTTAGAACGTGAATAGCGATCTTCCGCTGAGAGCGGTCCTAAACGCTCGCGATACAAGTAAAACAAAGAAAGGTGACACGGTTTGCTTTTTTGCCTATTTAACCTAATTTTAAAAACTTTAATACTTCTGACAATGGAAGTTTTGAAAAGAAGACAGATAACGGATTTAGTCAGTGTTTTTTTCATGATTTTACATAATGATTTCAGCGAGATATAAACTGAAATACACGAGAAAGATACGCGGTCGACGATACCCTCGTCCCCAGAGCGTTAATAATAGTCACTGCATCATATTTATCGCTTTCTATATTTATATAGTAACAGTTTTTCATTCTACCAATTTATCTACCAATAAACTGTGAAAGGGATTTTATTGTTGCTACTTTTCTTGCGTTTCAAACTGCCTTTCCAAAGTGATGGGTGTGGGGTGCAGTGACATTCCAGACTGATGGGCCATTGACAGCATGCAAACTACTACAGGTGTGAGGACACCTATCTCATCAATATTCATTTTGAAGGCCACTGACTTTGAGAAAAAGAGTGTCACTCTAAAGTACTAACACTTTAGTAATCAAACTACATAAAATTTCAGAATGTCACTTTCACCTATGTGTAGCCAACCCCTGTGTCTATAAGTTTCAGAGCTCAAAAGTCTTACCTAGAAATGTCTATAATGTGATTTTTTACAATTTCTCAGCATGTCTAAAAATAGGTTTTTGAAAAGTATATGTTTAAAGTTGATTTTAACAAAAAATAGAATAATAACATTCTAAGAGGTCTCAGATTATTGGTGCTGAGTTTGTGCTGAATAAAAGCAAATGTATCACTTTGGGATAAATGTTTTTTAGATAGGTGAAATATTTTAAAATGTCAAGGCATGTCAGACTACCTCGAAAGTGGAAAAATGGCCTCAGGCCCCAGGGGGTTAATGTCATACTGAAAAACACAACCTTTTCTTTATACAGTGGTACCTCAGTACTTGAACTCATTCGATCTCGAATTTCTTAATGGTCGAACCAACCAGTAAAAAAAATTACCTAGAACTTGATCTGAATTTCAGAAGTCGAACCGTGAACGCCGACCTAAGATAACTCGTATGCGCAAAGAAATGAGTCACACTTCTTAAATAAGGGGACCACCACCCCGGTCTGCCAATCCAGCGGCACTGTCCCTGACCTCCACGCACTGTTGAGAAGGCGTGTCAGCCACAACAGCCCCACAACATCCAGAGCCTTCAGGTACTCTGGGCGGATCTCGTCCACCCCCGGGGCCCGGCCACTCCAGAATAAAAGAGCGTCCAGCCCCTCTCCAGGAGATTGGTTCCAGAACCCAAGCTATGTGTTGAGGTGAGCCCGACTATATCTAGTCGATACCTCTCAACCTCACGCACAAGCTCAGGCTCCTTCCCCACCAGAGAGGTGACATTCCCTGTCCCGAAAGCCAGTTTTGTCAACCGGGGATCAGACCGCCAGGGCCTCCCTTGGCCGCCACCCGATCCACAAAGCACCGAACCCCTGACATTCCTCCTGCGGGTGGTGGGCCCACCTGGGCACAGTCCCGCGTGCCTCTTTCGGGCTGTGCCCGGCCGGGCCCCACGGGCCAAGGCCCGGTCACCAGGCGCTCGCCAACGGGCCCCTCCCGCAGGCCTGGCTCCAGGGTGGAGCCCCGGTGACCCTAGTCCGGGCGAGGGAAACGGGACTTTGTTTGAATACTACAAGTTCAGTCAAATATGCATATTGAGAAACACTAAACGTCTCTGAGCCAGTCATATGACTGAAACTATGAATAGCAGCTTTGACCTCTAAATGAGCATGGGAGAACCAAAAAGTTTGTCGGTTAAACAAAATACGTAATTTCGTAAGTGAGGAAACTACATGCAATCCCAAAGCAATAAAGAATGAAAAATTTGTTTTGTTATTTATTAGTTAGTTTTTGGGGGATCTCATTGCGCAGTTTAAAAATATGGGACAAATCGCATTCCATGTTGGCTCAAAACAATTCATTTTCAATAAAAATGTGGTTTGGTTATCAGTGCCAGCAAGGATCACCGCCAGCACTTTCAGTTCCCCCAATGCCCCACTCCGTATCAGCGATATTAAAAAAAGTATCGGTCAAAATTTCCATATCGGTGCTCCATTATGTTATGGCATGAAAATGAGCAATGTACTGGTACAAAACTAGCGAAACCACTTTGCATCGTGTGTTGTGCAGGTGAAACATAGGGCCCTGAGTGTTTTGAGTTGCTGTTCTCATGTTGCATGGGCTTTCTTTGGAGATGGCAGCTTCCTCCTTCAGTCTAAAGACAAGCAGCTAGGCTAATTGATGGCTTTAAATAATAAATTTTGCATATTAAAGTATAAATTTTAAATCAGAAATTTTTAATTTGTTAAAAATTATATTATTAAATAATTTGATTTAATATGTTAAATAATTGAGCATATTAGTAAAAAAATTTAGTCGAGCATAATTCGGCTGTCTGGTTTAATTAATTGGTGAGTTTGGGTCGCTCCTGAAGTGGACCTACACATTACATGATGACTACTGGTATAGTTTATCCCTCGGGGACAAATAAAGTTTTTTGGATTTGATTCTGATTTGATATAATCGCAACAGCGACCCCTATTGCAATCTGAAGGTATCTTTCATGTTTCTTCATTGACTCAATTCAAAGTGCTGATTGTCAGACTTCTATTGTAACTGACACACACTGTAATTATATTCAACCTTATATGACACACCTATTTATTTTGTCCATTACCCTGCATGCTAATTTTTATTCTGGCTAGCATCCAAACCATCTAACTAAAATAACATGGCTATCTAATGCTATGGCTATCTTGCTTTTCAGCCGCAACATATTACAGACTGGGGAACTAGCGGCTCAGCAGCTACAGCGGGATCTTGATTTAATTAGTGACTGGGCCGATACCTGGCAGATGAAATTTAACATAGACAAATGTAAGGTACCCCATGTAGGGAGCAGAAATATAAAGTACAGGTATTTTATGGGACCTACTGAAATAAAGGTAGCTGATTATGAGAAAGACCTTGGTGTGTATGTTGATTCTTCCATGTCTCATTCTCGCCAGTGCGGGGAAGCAATAAAAAAGGTCAATAGAATGTTGGGGTATATCTCCAGGTGTGTGGAGTTTAAGTCAAGGGAGTTAATGCTAAGATTATACAATTCCTTGGTGAGACCTCACCTAGAATATTGTGGTTTGGTCACCATATCTTAAAAGACATTGCGGCCTTAGAAAAGGTGCAGCGTAGGGCCACAAGAATGATTCCTGGTCTTAGAGGAATGTCATACGAGGAAAGGTTAGTTGAGCTAAATCTGTTCAGCCTCAAGCAAAGGAGACTGAGGGGGGACATGATCCAGGTCTATAAGATTCTAACAGGTTTGGATGCTGTTCAACCGAATAGTTACTTCAGCATTAGTTCAAATACAAGAACTGGTGGCCATAGGTGGAAATTAGCGGGAGAACATTTCAAACTGGATTTAAGGAAGCACTTCTTTACACTCTACAAAGAGCAAGTTGAGGGAGGGGTAAAGACAATTTCCCCACGGGGATCAATAATGTATCAATTATTATTATTCAATTTAAGCTGAAGTTGCTAATCCTTTAAATAGCTCATGTGTGTATAACTTATTGCACAAATATAGTCAGGATTACTAAATAATAATCCAGCCAAATTTGCAAAGTATAGTCATAGCTTCATCTTCACCACAAACATTGGTCCTCTCCCATATAACACATGAAGATATATTTTAGGAGGGACCCTGAAAGAGCATTTTTATTCTATAAAAATGGGCCAACATTTTTTATTAAAATCTTCATGTATAATTATATTGCTATTATATTGTAAACATATTATGTTGGCCCAAGCAGTTGTTAAAATCCTGTTATATGATCCCACCAATGTTAAAACCCTATTCTCTTAATCCGGCTTAATACTTATTGTCTTTGAAAAGACAATAAGTATATCTTGAGACGGTTTTTCATTAAGCCCCATTTTTGTAACAGTTTATGGTCTGTATTCACTGTACTACCTTTCTTCTTAATTTTTAGGGTCTGAGTTGTCATTTTCTCCACTGGCAAACTCCATAATGCTTCTGCCACACACTGGCGCCGTGGAGACAGCAGAACCTATTAGGACTATGACTATGACTATGATCTCCGAGCAGAAGGAGAAAGGAATGGATGAAAAAGTACAAAAAGACAATGAAGTGGAAGAACAAAACCTGGTGGAGGAGGAGAAGATGATCATATTAAATAAGCAGTTTGAAAGTGAAGAAGATAAGCAGATAAGCGACAATTTGGAACAGTGTAGCCGCAGCAGTTCTATCAGTGGCATCAGTGAACAATCAGACCTCTCCTCCAGCAGGTATAGTAGCATCACCCAGGAGGATCTGCAGCAAGAACTAGTGGTTAAGGCCATCAAAGTTAAGAGAAAGACTAAGAGGAGGAGGCAGGGTAAGTGGGATCAATTCACAGTTTATAAACCACTCTACTCAGCCTGAGATTATTTGTATGTCATTCCTTAAATTCTTTGTCAACATGAGAAACTTAGTAGTGCAATGGTCAGCATGTTCCTCTTGGTCAGTAACTTTGTCTTTGTGGTGTATTTTACCACACAGAGAGTGGGAACCGGATTTCAGAGCACAACAGGTGGTCGGATGGGGTGTTCAGCCAGGAAGATGGCAGCAGTGAGGGGAACAACACTCCTGTTTATGAAGTGGAATCTCACTGCACCAGCCTGAACTTAGAAAGCAGTGGAACTGCTGACCAGGGCGAGATCATGAATGGAAGCTCCCAGAGCAGTAACCCATTTAACCTGCTCATCTCTCCAGATCCGGCACCGATGGGGTGTCACAGTCCTGTAGGAATGTGTTTGTCTGGTACTCCTGCACCTTGCTGTCCACCTTCTCAGTCTTCCCAAGGATTAAACGGCCATTGTCATAAAGAGTTCAGAAATAATGGCCAAGATCTGTCACTCTCAGAAAATGAATGCTGCTATGACATGAATATCCCAGATGTGGACTCACTTCTGGAATGTACCTTTTCATATACAAAAACAGGGCATGTCCCCACAGAGTTACTGGCTGGGCCCAATCTGCAGACTTCCCCCAATGTTAATTTGGTGTATGCAGAAAACAGTCCTGAAAATCAAGCTGCCTACGCCAATGAAAATCTGCCTTGGCTGGCCAACTCAAATGAGCCAGAACTATGTGTATCTAGTGATGAAGATGACATCTATGCTCACGTGGTGCCGCCCTCCCGCAACTCCTGCTCAGCTGATACTTTGCAGACTTCCCATTGCCAAAGCTCCAGAATCAAGAAATTGGTAGAAGAATCAAATCTTCACAAATTTGATCTGGTATATCACAATGCATCTCATTTATATGCAAATGATCTTATTTCTAATATTTCTAAAATTGTAGAGATTTGAATAGATAATTCTTAGGGATATGTATTATGCATTCAGTGTATCTGTTATGTTCAAAGCTTAAATAGCTCAGTGTCGCTGAATTTACTAAACTAAAAGACTAGAGTCCTTTTATCTATGTTTAATTACTACTGATTTTTAAAAATTCATCCACTCATGCTGTGCAGGAAGCTAAAACGCGTGCTTTATATATGTATGGTTTAGCAGGGAGATGTGTTACTGTATGCTTGGGTAATATTTGCATGTGCTGCCATTAGCCTGGAGTATTTCTGACAGAGTTGGAGAGAAGCTGACATTTCATTTTCCGTCTGAGGTCATGTTTGGAAATAGAGGTAGAAAAAAGTTGGGGATAAAATATTCAATATTTAAAAGTATGAGTAATGCAGGAGGGAAAAGCAGCATATTTGTAGTCAGAAAACATCTTCAACTATCACAAAAATCTAAATCTTAGTTCCTGGAGACTATTTCAGGCAGCAAAGAGCACAAGGCTAGGCCACACCCTGAATGGAATGCCAGTGGGTCAGGGACACAGGCATGCTACCACTTTGGGTAATATAGAGACACCAGTTAGCCTAATGCATGTGTTTGGGCTGTGTGAGGAAACTCCCGTAACACATGATGCAGCCAGCATTCAAGTCACCAACACTGGATGTGTGTGGTAAAAGTGCTGCCCACCATGACATTTCATTAGATTGCCAGAGTCTGGAATTAAGCCATAGCAATTAAAGATGCAGTTGAGGACTGCATTCAAGCATCATCCTTATGAAAATGCCAACTTAAATGTGCAGGTTATTGATACTTTTCCTTGATCAATCGGTTGTTGATAGGTACATTTATTTCTACTGCTTTGTTGATCAAAACAGAAATGTCTCATACCTTGTGAGGCATTGGTAAGGGATTTGTCCAAAACAGTATTAAGTTCTGTGGTGTCACACTCAACCGTTTAAAATCCCAGTTGCATTGCTCATGATTCATGATAGCTGTGTAGTGTTTAAAGATAGATATCTTTGCATGTATGGGTGTAGAGAGTCAATGAATTGAGGAAAATGCAGACAACCATGGGAATATCCTGATGGACCTGGTGGACTGGAATGGTGTCCTTCAAGCAGAACCAAAAGAAGGAGTCTGCTTAAGAACAAAGTGAATGTCCCAAAGAGGACTAAAATGTCAAAGACACTTCACTACTAAAGCAGCTGAGTACATTTTTCCGTCTTTGTAGTTGGCAGAAAGTTGGATGAGCTACTCTGGGCCAGCTTGCGGAATCCTCAGTCTAATGGTGACAGACAAATATATTTGGTGCCTTGACTTCAAGGGAGGCCTATACTGCAGTGCATTACCTAATGATGGTCTTCGCTGGCAGAAGTTTGAGGACAATGTGCAGCAGTTAGCGGTATCACCTTCAGGTAAGAGTTGTGAGGAAATTCTCCTGAAAATAACAACAGGTTAGAAATAAAAAAAAATCTGTGTTACTTATTCTCTATTTGTATTTATTTGTTTGTAAAACAGGCATTAATGAAATTTTGTAGAGAACGAAGTGTGACAGAAAATATTCATTTCAGGAACACTGTTATGGAAGGTGGAGCAGAAAACCAACAAGGCTTTTGCTTGTGGAAAGGTTACCATCAAAGGCAGGAGGCACTGGTATGAAGCTCAGAGCCAGGTCGGCTTTGTGGCCCTGAGTGATGACAGTGCTTGGATTATATCTAGTAATGGAGACCTTTACTTACAGACTGGTGAGTCTCTTTGCTTTCTGATGATATAATTGAGTCTGGTAATTAACTGGCTACACTTGCACTCTCAATAAAAACATAAACAATTAATTAAGACTGCAAATAGGGTTGTGCTATATGATTATATATATTGGATGGCAAAATAAAAATGTTTATTGTTTCATATTAACTCCTATCATTTATTTCATGGTGTCGCCAAATAGTTAAATATTCAACATTCAAAGTAGAATCCTTCTACATGTTTCAGCCATTTCAGTGGTCATTGTTGACACAACACAACGAAATGTGTCCTCTACATTTAAACCACATGTGACATAGCAGGGGGCAGCTAATTCAGCACCCAGGGAGCAGTACCTTGCTCAGGATACCTCAGTGATGCTTTGTTGGTTGGGGAGTCGATCCAGCAATCTTTCAATTACAACTGCGCTTCCCTAACCATTAAGGCACCACTAGCCAAACAGTGGGCTCATCCGGGATTTTAACCCGGGACCTCTCGCACCCGAAGCAAGAATCATACCCCTAGAGCAACAAGCCATGGTATACCAACGAGCCATGGTATTCCCGTGGTGTGTGTGTGTGCATATATTAGAGACTACTATGCTTCCTGTGCCACAAGGCTAGTTTTTGAAATATTCCCCAGGTATATTTTTTTTAGAATTAAATGTGAGGTATACATACATACAGTCATTGACAAAAGTCTTGTCACATAAGGACATAGTAACTTAAAAAGGCATATAACTTTATTTCTAATCAATCAATTGTTACAATGAATGGATCAATTTAATGCCAAGGACATTCACATTAATAACTGGGTGCAAAATGAAACTGTCAAAAAGTGTCCTGATGTTCACAGCTTGTTAAAGTCCATAACACCTGTTTTTGCAAGGACAAAAGTCTTGTCATGTCTTTTAATTATTCAACCAATCACAAATTAGAGGTTCACCTGTGACAAATATTGTAATGAACATAATCCCAGGTGTGTATAAAAAGAACCCCAGCACACCAGACCTTCACTTGAAGTGCAACCTAACTTCTGACAACATGCCAAAGATTCAACCACAGACCAAGTCTGCTGCTGAGGTGGCAGACATCGTTAATGTATCCAAACATGAAGTGGAGAGGATTAAAAAAAGATATGAAGAAACTGGTGATGTTCATGACAAGCCCAGGTCAGGCAGACCCCGTAAGACAACTCTTTGAGAGGACCGTTTGTTGCTTCGAAAGTCCAGGGCCAACCCTTTTTCAACTGCAGCAGAGCTACATCAGAACTGGTCATCAGAAACCACTGTGTCTACAAGAACAGTTTCTCGAATTCTCGCGCGCAGTGGTCTCCATGGCCAAATTAGTGCTCAGAAACCAACATTAACAAGAACACAACAAAAAAGCATGTTGAATTTGCCAAGGCCCACAGCTTGCAGCAAGGATGGACAGAGGCAAAGTGGCAGAAGGTTGATTTTTCTGACGAATCATCCATTGAACTACATACCAAATGCCGCAAATACTGCAGGAGACCTGTTGGAACCCACATGAACTCAAAATTCACCCAGAAAACAGTCAAGTTTGGTGGAGGAAAAATCATGGTCTGGGGTTACATCCATGGGGGTGTTCGAGAGATCTGCAGAGTGGATGGCAACATCAACAGCCTGAAGTATCAAGATATTCTTGCTGCCCATAACATTCCAAACCATAAGAGAGGGCAAATTCTGCAGAAGGATGGCGCTCCTTCTCATACTTCAGCCTCCACATTGAAGTTCCTGAAACTGAAGAGGATCAAGGTGCTCCAGGATTGGCCAGCCCAGTCACCAGACATGAACATTATTGAGCATGTCTGGGGTAAGATGAAGGAGGAGGCTTGGAAGACGAAACCAAAGAATCTAGACGAACCCTGGGAGTCCTGCAAAATTGCTTTCTTTGCCATTCCTGATGACTTCATCAACAAGTTATTTCAGTCATTGCCAAGACCTATGGATGTGGTCCTCCAAGCTCATGGGAGTCATACGCATTATAATTTTTTTTTCCAAGGCACCATGACTTTATGTTCTGATGTTATTGTAGCATGTTTGTGTATTCTAAATGAAATATATGTATAACAGGGTTTCCGCGGGTCTTAAAAAAGTCTTAAACAGTCTTAAATCACTTTTCCGTGAATTAAGGCCTTGAAAAGGTCTTAAATCAGACCAGCAAGTCTTAAATTCATATGATCATGGCATAAATTTTTGTGAGGGATTGTTTCCTCATGTGTTTTGATTTTAAAGAGAAGCGAAAGCGTAATTTCTGTGCTACATGGCTTAGATCGCTCAATATTCATTGAACGGTAGATGGCGTTATGTGCTGCTTCATCTGTCAGTAACCCGAAGAAGAACTTGACAAGCATGCGCAGATGAACCCTTTCTTCTAAAGCGCGCTATTTAGACATGTAGTGCGATTGGAAGGCCGAAGAATACGTATATTCTTATGATTATAATATAATATCATAATTCTTATGATTATAATATATTCGTATGAATTTCCCTACGATATTTTTTTTTTCCTTAAATTTTCTTTATTTGGTCTTAAAAAGGTCTTAAAAATGTCTTAAATTTACTCTTAGAAAACCTGCAGAAACCCTGTATAATTTCTACATTATTTTTGCATATGACAAGACTTTTGTCCAGGCAAAAGTTGACCTTTCTGTCCTAATTACATGACAAAACTCAATGAATGATGCAAAACTTTATTTTGGTATAATAAGCATAATCTAGAGGGCTTTGCCTTTTCTTATAAGCCATTTCTGATTCCAACTGATTAACTACAGGTCAAGTTATTATTTGTTGTTCCTACAACTTGGTTAAGCGACAAGACTTTTGTCAGGCACTGTATAAAGCTATTTTGCTCCCTAACCATGTGACCTCATGTGAAACCAGTTGTCAGCATAGAGACTATTGTGCTTCCTGTGCCACAAGGCTAGTTTTTGGTGTGCACTGTCCCCCACAGTTTAATGCTTAAAGCTCACTTAACTGGACATGTCTGTATTGTTTAGCTTTATACTTATCAATCCATTAATTATATCTTTTGTACTTTAAATGGATACAGTGCAGTTATTATTAGCAACAGAAAAGTATTGCGAGGTTAAACGGACACAGTAACGGACACACTTTTTTTAATAATTGGAAAGTACCACGTCCGCAGTGCGTGTTGCCAGGTCCAGCAAAAATCTCCAGTCCAAACTCTGCTTAAAATCCGCCCAACGGAAATCTAAAAAAAAATCTCAAAAAAATAAACTGGTATTTTTCATACTGATCACATTCAAATACTCAACAATTTAAAACCACAGTATACAATGACATTACGTAGATGGACGCACTCTCTTTTCCCAGGTTTGCCAATTTTGGTCAGCTGCCCTTAGTGAGATTTTCAATTAGAGACAGCTTTGCACACATGCATGTGCATTTACATGAGTTGGCAGCGTGTCTGACTCTTGACTTTCAGTGGCTAGCGATTCACTCAGAATTAGGACCCACCATTCATAATAATTAATTTCTTTTTCCTCTTACAGTCTGCTGCCGCGGAACATTATTATTAACTTCAGCCTGCGCCAACTGAATTTGCCAATCACATTTATTTCATTCATTCCATCAGATATTCACACATAGCCTGTGAAAGTGGAGGAGAAATGCTACCTTACTCTACCAACATTACTGTTGGATAGGAAGCTCACCAGAACAGTACAGTGGAACCCCCGCATCCGCTGCTTTGGTAACAAACAAACAACCACAACAAATTTATGTTTGTATAACGCGTTATCACAACATTACATTGTCTCAAAGTGCTTTACAGTATCTCCACCCGAAGCCTCCAGTGAGTAACCATAGTATCATTGAAATTTGTAAATAAAATTTTATCATAGGTATGTAAGTACACAGAAAACAAGTAACTTAGAGTGTTCACTACTATCCAAAGTTTCGGATCTCCACAGTAGGTCTTGGAACGTATCCCCCACGGATACGGGTGAAATACTGTATTTAACATGACATCAGCGCAGATGTGCTGCGCTGTGTTTGGTAATTACCTTTTAATGCCTTTTCTTTTTAAGGAGCATTCTTCCACTATATTACTGTTCATGTTACATGTTCTGCTCTTATGTTCTTATATACTAGTCCTTGAGTTCCAAATCTGCCTTTAATATGCCAGTAGATAAGCTTATGTTTGTCTTAAGTTTATGTTTGGTTAACTGTCCAAAGCACCTTACAGAAAACATTTATTAATAATAATAATCCATCCATCCATTTTCCAAACCACTTCTCCTTCTGGGTTGTGAGGGGTCCGGAGCCTATCCCAGAAGCTACGGGCACGATCTGGGGAACAACACAGGACAGGCGGCCAGCCCATCGCAAGGCACACTCACACACTATTCACTCACAAATTGCCACCTATGGGCAATTTAGTAGCTCCAATTAGCATGTGTATGGACTGGGGGGGGAACCGGGTTACCAGGAAGAAACCCCACGACAACATGGGGAGAACAAGCAAACTCCAGACACGTAACCCAGGCGGAGACTCAAACCTTGGTCCCAGAGGTGTGAGGCAACAGTGCAACTCCACCACCATGCTGCCTGTTATAACCACACACCAGAGTCCTGCACGGGTCCACTTTTGGAGACCTGCACCCGACCGCACCCGCACAATATGGCACCACACCCGCCCGTGCACCCGTGATTATTTGATAGTTAAATCTGCACCCGCCCGGGCCCGTTAACATTCCGCCCAGCAAGAAGCCTGGAAGAGCAGTTTTGCACACAGAGTATACAGTACCCCCACTGGTATGTGCTAGAGTTGTATGTGTCGAGACCGGTCTCGTATTGTCACAGTCTCGACGGTCTAATGTCTTGGTCTTGTCTTGGTCTCGGATCCCTCGGTCTTGTCTTGGTCTCGCTGTCTTGTCTTGTCTCAGATCGACACGCAACGTAACAATCGATAGTGCAAAATTATTATTATTTCGCCTTTAGTGCCCTTCAAATGCAACCAATCGATAACATACATGAATTTTGTTGTGATTCAGACATTGGCGCTCATCCAATCAAAATACGCGTTATACACGCAAAATAATTGTAGCGATACTTAAATGTTAGATGCAGCGTCACAGTGAGTAGTAAACCTCGTCAGTTAAAGTACTGAAAAAAATGTCAGCGAATTCTTCTGTCATAAAGTTTGCGTTCATAGAACACAGAGAGTTTTTTTGCAGCACAGGTAAAAAAAAAAAAAGCATTCGGCAAAATGCAGATTTTGCAGAGTTTCCTTGACCGAGACAGCCGGGACTACCTCAACCTTCACCAGGCACCTGGAGCGTAAACACCCTGAAAGGTTAGCTAGCCAGTATACCATCTACCCATCTTCAAACTCTTTTACGCTCCCCCAAAATGTCCTCCCGCTCCAGTTAAATTGCTCCAGTCTTGCTTCAATTTGACAAATAATCTGCATGCCTAACAAATGTCACCTTAAACCGAAGCATTATATCATAAAGAAATATGAGCAACAGCAACATTGCCACTCAGATAATATTTATTTTTAAGCAACATATAGGCAACAACGGACACGTTTTGGCAACGGCATTCCACACAAAAATAGGCTTAAAAATAAAGGAATCAGTGGGTTTAATAGTCTAAAGAATATACAGGCTAAGCATCCACGTTTTAAATTCCTGTTTTTTTCTGTTGATGCTGCTTTCTGTTTTCAGCTCTCTATAAAATAAAGTTTCAATGACAGCGTTAAGTTAAATTTTAAAAATCCTATTAGACCTACTTTGAATGACAAAACAAATTTGATTACCGATGCTTACTTTATAGGCTTTTATACTTCAATTTGCTTTATAGACTTGATATACTACAACCATATATAAAACTCGTTTTGCTCTGGCTTCCGCCTGTTCGCGTAGCACACTCATGTTTCTGAGAAAAATGATTCCAAAGTGAATCTTTACTCACTGGAACAGTTTCACCGCATTGTTGTTCTTGCTCTACATTGTTGTCATCTATACGTTTGATAAGAATATTACACTTGTATGATCTACCAGTTTACTTTGTGAAATACTTTGCGAATTCCATCTCGGCCAATTTGTGTAACAGTCTTGATTATTGTACAGATGAATTCTGGGTAGAGCGTTTCCCCAGTCTACACAGTGTTGCCTTGAAAGTCCTCTCAGTCCCTGCATCTTCTGCCCCAGTTGAGAGAGTTTTTAGTAGAGGAGGCATTCTAATGAGACCCCACCGTGCACGGCTAGGCTATAAGATGTTGCAGTCTTTAGTTTTCCTGAAGTGCAATCAATCACTGCTTTAAAATGTGAACTGTTTTCTCTCTCCTCCCTGTTTGACTAAATATATGTGACCATTGACCTTTAAATAACATCTGCATATCACATTGTGTTGACTTAACAGGCCTAATCCATTTCAGGGAAGTTTATATCATACAGTGTCATTTGGCTAGTACTACTACAATGGGACATGATGCAATTTCAAGTTTATAATTGTGTATCTTCAATTTGATGTTACAATTTTATCTACAAATTAAGTATAATTGAAATCAGTTACATATTTCCCATCCCTTAGACAGTTGTTGGAGGTGTTAGCTGTTTTGTCAGATGACTTTGGGACCAGTCAGTACCCGTCATGTCAGTCCTCAACTGCACACAAAAGTTAAGGGAGTCTCGGTCTCGGTCATGGTCTCATCTCGACTTTGTCTTGGTCTTGACTCGGTCTGTCTTGGTCTTGGTCTTGTCTTGGTCTCGATACCCTCTGGTCTTGGTAGTGTCTTGGTCTTGATGTAGGCGGTCTTGACTACAAGTCTAGTATGTGCTGGTAACACTCTATAACGCCACAAACTATGGCATTAAATTAGTGCCAAAACTCGCGCGCATAAAAACCACGCTCACTCGCTCGGCGTTAAATTAGTGCCAAAAGTCGAACCACATGCGTGTGTGCGCTCGCGAGCTTAGTCACGGTTTTTATGCATGCGAGTTTTGGCACTAATTTAACGCCATAACAAACACTCAAACAGCTCCCCACTCGCTAACGTTCTGTAGGAGGGTGACTGGCGAGAAGGATACAAATCAACACAAAACACAACACAAAAAAATTTAACCACAACAATTCCCTACTTCTATTTTATAACAATTACTCCCCCTCTATTCTTCCCCAAAACATAAACAAATACTCGCAATTTCCCCACATGCAAATTACTCCCTACCGCAACGCCTCACGGGAGCATGAGTCCTGTAGTGCCGCTCGCTACAATAGATTGTCTGGCGCAATGTAGTCTAATCAAGGATACTGTGCAGGAACAGTATATCATCCACAGTGTGCCACCATTGTTGCGTTGAATACCGGCATGTAAAAAACCTTCAGTAAGAGAGGGAGTCCCACACGGTACAGACGTGTATGTGAATGTTTGTTGAGGCGATACCCCCAACATACTGAACACACTGTGATGATGACAATTTGTACATGATAGTCTAATACATAGATATTTTCGCTTATATGTCATTTTTGCAGGCTACAATACTGTTTTGATTGACCTGCTACCTGCCCGTGTGTAATGAATTACCCGGCCGCATACCTGCCCGTAAAATTCCAGAACATTAAAATCCACCCGTTTCAGCAACTATCTGCAGGTACCCGACCTGGTGCAGGACTCTGCCCCGTGCTGGACGTGTGAGAAAGGAGCGTGGAATCAGGGTCAGGGAGGTGGAAATTCAGGACACGGGGTTTATTAAGGGAAAAACAACAAAGCGAAGCACAATACGGTAACAACATCAATGACTGGACTGGGGAAACCGGCTTGAACGTGGACTTAAATCCACAAGACTGATAGGAAATAATAAGAAACAGCTGATGACATCGGGATTTCATATGAGGTTAACGAGGAGGGCGTGGCACATGGAAGGATCATATGAGCCGGTCATGACAGAACTCCCCCCCCAAGGCGCGCATTCTGGGTGCGCCTACGGGGAACAAAGAGACGGGACCAGGAACAGGAAACCTGGAAAATAAAACAAGACCATTAACGGGGTACTGGAAACAGGACGGACACACAAAACAGGCACAGGGACAAAAAACAGGGCAACCACTGACAGACCACGGGGAACGCAGACAGGCATAGGGGCACCAAAAAAGGAGACACAAGGGAAACACCAACAGGAGGAACAAAAGGACCAGGAGTGAACATAGGAGACGCAGAGGGACGAGGGGCAGACATAGGTGGCTGGAAGGGAAAGGATGGGGGACAACGAGGAGCCCTAGGGATCCCCAGCAGGTGAGAGGTGGTAGCCGCAGGGGCAGCAGGCGACCATGAGGCTGGAGCTGGAGGGACCCTTGGCGGACACGAGGCAGGAGCAAGAGGGGACCTCGAAGGGGACGAGGAGGCAGACGGCGGAGGTGAGGAGGAAGTCAGAAGGGGACCTTAGTGAAGGTGAGGAGGGAGGGGAAGCCACAGCAGGCGACGGTGCAGCCAACCGACAAGCCAAAGCGGAGGAACCCGCAGGTGACCAATGAGTCGAAGCCGGATGACCCGCAGGCGACCGCTAAGCAGGACCCACAGGGATCGAGGGTAAGCCTGGGGGCAAGGCAGGGCAGGCGGGACCCGACTCCTGCACAGGTGTCCTCTCCCTTTCCGAGAGATCGAAAGGTGGGGACCCGGCCAGGGTCTGCCATTCCAGGGTGGTGGAGTCACTCCCCCAGAGGGGTCCAATGGGGCCATCAGGGAAATCCCAGAGGGTCCCATTCGAGCTCCTCCTCTCCTTCCATCACGGCAGGAGGAGTGGTGGTCTGGCAATCGGGGACCGGAACTGGGGCCAGGGGAGCAGGATCTGGAGCCGGGGGGACTGGATCTGGAGCCGCTGTGGGTGGAGCAAGGATGGGCAGAACAGGAGGGTCTGGAGCTGGGGGGACTGGATCTGGAGCCTCTGTGGGCAAGAAACCTTGCGCGGCAAAGAAGGAGCCAGGGACTGCATCTCAGTAGCATGCGCTGCCCCTTTAAGGACCTTGGGGATCCGCGGGATGGCGTTCCTACACTGACTTGGCCCCTTTGAGAGCCAGGCGAGTCCTGGAAAAGGGGTGAGCTGCAGGCGCTGGTAGCATAGTGGTGGCATCAGGCGCAGGCGAAGCAACAGGCAGACGGGCATTGTGCGCAGGGGACGCAGCAGGCACACGGCCGTCATGCTAGAACACCACCGGGGAGGGCTCCTCCCGACATGCCATATGGGAAACAGCAGAGACAGATACGGAGCCCAGGAAAATATCTTGCTTGTCCTTCTGTCTTCAGTCTCTCCACTTCTTCTTAAGGGCTGACGTTGTGGGGGCAGCAGACAGATCAGGCAAGAACAAAGGTGAGACAGGAGGCATCCCACAGTCCACATGCACCTGCCTCATCATCGCCTCCGCGACTCCGCCTCTCAGCCACCTCCCTCTAGGATGTCCCTTGATTGGCGAGCACAAGCCATTATGGCAGTGTAGTATAGTCCATTGGGTAACATGCTTCCCACTAGGCCTGTGCGATATATCGAGTGGCACGATATGAACAATATTTTTTAATGCATCGTTTGAAAACAAACCTATCACGATATATTAATGTTAAACACTACAAGTGTGTAGTGCGTTATTTCTGCTAATTGGAGCACATCCGGAATGCAGTCATTGCGATTAAACCCTACCTCCTGCTTATCTTAAACAGTAACAACAATGGCTGAGATGGAGGCAGAAACGAGTACGGCTATCAGCGATGATTTAGTGCCAAAAAAGGTACAAATGTGACCTCCGTTATTTGGAAATGGTTTGGCTTTAGACAAAATGATACAGACCAAAAGACTCTTATATGTAAATTTTGTAAGAGAGAAGTAGGAACAAAGAGCGGCAACACCTCGAACCTCTTCAATCATTTGAAAACAAAACACATTACGAAGTACGAAGAATGTATTAAACTTCGCGAGAACTCTGCTCAAAACGCAACGAAAAACATCCCTGCCGCAAAACAAATCACGCTGGCGGCAACGTTCTCTCGTTGCGTACCGTATGAAAAAACAAGCCCCAAATGGAAGGAAATAACAGCTGCAGTAACATACCACATTGCAAAAGATATGGTCCCTGTTGCCACTGTCGAAAAACATGGATTTCAGATTCATCCCAAATATGTAACTCCCAGTCGGAAATACTTTGCCGAAGAAGCGCTGCCCAAAGGACAAAATTCTGAATCAGCTTCAGAACGTTCGCCACTTCTCCACCACATCCGATCTGTGGACTAGTCGTACCATGCAACCATACATGAGCCTAACGGCTCATTTTATTGAAAACTGGGAGATAAGGAGCGTTTGTCTTCAGACAGGATTTATACCAGATGACCATAACGGAGAAACGATTGCGCTGGGGCTCAAAGATGCCCTTAAATCGTGGAAATTAGACGGCGCGCGACAAGTGTGCATTACCACAGATAACACTGCAAATGTGATTAAAGCCGTTGATCTGAACAAATGATGGTGACCCTGCCACCCAGCAACTACTAGACAATGCTTCTTTTTTGGATCCACATTTCAAAAGATCATACATTCCTGAGGAAAAGTATGAAAAGGTCAAACACAGAGTTGTGTCTGAAGTGGAGACCCTTCAACATGATGAGACCAGTGCCCAGCCTGAATTAGCTGGGGAACTTTCAGAAGCAGCTCAAGCATCACCTCCAGCAGCCAAAAAGGAGAAGCGAAGCCTTGGTAGCTTCTTTAAGAGGCAAACATCTTTATCGACATTGTCTGACAGAGATAAAATTGAAGCTGAACTTTCAACCTACCTACAAGCAGCTGAAATTGACACTGAGACAAACATGCATGGTGGAAAGAGCATGAGCCAATCTTTCCAACTCTCAGTCGTCTTGCAAAAAAATATCTCTGCATACAGGCCACTAGTTCACCCTCAGAAAGGGCATTTAGCACAGGTGGCAACATAGTGAACTGCCACAGGGCATCTTTAAAGCCAGAGGCAGTTGACAGACTTGTCTTTCTTGCACAAAATTTGTGAAATTGTTTTACCTGAATGCATGTTCTTGCCACACTTTATTTGTTTACAAAACATAGCTTAAAAAGAGCATATTGAAACATTATTATTATTTTTTTTAGGCAAACCTAGTAAAGTAGATAAAGCATCTACTCCTACGTCACCTAATATTCAGACAATTGGCTTTCTTGCGTAAATGTTTAGATGTGTTTCTTGCATTAATGAATATATTTTGGTTTATGCCTATGATGTAAAGTTGTAAGTTTGCAATTACATGTAAATAACAATATAAATGTGTGGCTTCTTTTTTAAAGTAATAATAGATAGGGAAAAAATATCGTTGCATATCGTATATTGACTTTTGGTCCAAAAATATCGCAATTTGAATTTTGAGCCATATCGCCCAGCCCTACTTCCCACCCAAAATTTCTAATTGCCCCCCCCCCCCAACCTGAACAGTCTAGATCTGGACCTGAAAAGTATTTCAAGGGAATTCAAAACTAGAGAGAAAACACAAAATTATAAAAAAATTAAAAATCTCACCCAAACCTCCCTTAGGGGCTCCATATACCACAGCTGATCTGTAGAAAAAAAACCACAAATACACAAATCATTATCCACAGATATGTATTTTTTATTTATGATGCGTACAATCATATCCACAAAAATTTGGAGTGATTTGTACATGTGAGAAGGGTTTTGCATTTGTATGGATCATGTTTTGCCTATTTGTGGATCATGTTACATATGTGACTTCTCTCTTGTTTGTGGATTTTTGTCCAATTCATACCAAGGCCAATCTGTAGAAAAAAATCACAAATATATCACTATCCAGAAATATGTTATTTGTATTGTATGAAATCATGTCCACAAAAAAAAGCGATTTGAACACCTGAAATTGGTTTTGCACCTTTGTCTATTTGTGGATCACACGACATTTGTGAACTTCTTTTTATTTGCGAATTTTTGTCCAATTTGTACAGCTGTTGATCTGTAGAAAAAATCCAGAAATACGAGGTGCTATCATGAAATATGTATCGTATCGGGATATGGCAAAGCCCTAACTGGAAATACCAAAAGCTTGCAAAATATTAAAATCCTTTTTTTTGTTGTCCTTTGCCATAAAGATAAGTTCAGAAGATAAATGTTGTGCAACATTCAAAAACCAGGATACGTTGTTAGATGAAATTAAGAAAATAAAATGTTATAATTTTTCATTGTTTATAGGGTTGAGTGGTGACCGTCCCTGTGCCCGGTCAGTAAAAGTGGACTCCCCATGTCCCCTGGTCCAAATAACAGCAAGAGACAGTGCTGTGTGGGCCCTCAGTGAACAGAGAGGCATCTTCTACAGGGAGGGACTTAGCAGCTTCTGTCCTGAGGGGGAACGCTGGAAGCATGATGATGTCAGGTATGCTTTTACAATTACGCTATGATGACACATATCCAGTACCAAGTTACAGTGAGTCTGAAACAGGGGAACACCCTGGATGGGATGCCAGTTCATCACAGGGCAAGGCAGGGGGACACCCTGGGCATAAGAACATAAGAACACAAGAAATTTACAAACAAAAGGAGGCCATTCGGCCCATCAAGCTCGTTTGGGGAGAACTTTAATAGCTCAGAGTTCTTAAAATCTTATCTAGCTCTGATTTAAAGGAACGCAGGGTTTTAGCTTGCGCTACACTAGCACGAAGACTATTCCATACTCTACACGCTGTGTAAAGAAGTGCTTCCTCAAATTCATTTTAAAATGTTCTCCTACTAATTTCCACTTATGGCCATCAAAGGCCTTCTGGAAATCTAAGTAGATCACATCATAGGCCTTTTTGTGATTAATTTCTCTTGTAGCTTCCTCAAAGAACTCAAGTAAATTAGTTAAGCAGGATCTACCTCTCCTAAATTCATGTTGGCTATCCCTCAGAATGTTATTTGAATCCAGGTAATCTACCATTTTCACTTGGATTATAGCTTCCATTACTTTTCCCGTTATGCAACTTAAACTGATTGGCCTATAGTTTGCTGGATTACTTCTATCCCCTTTTTTGAATATGGGCGTTATATTAGCATGCTTCCAATCAGAAGATACCACACCAACAGATAAGGATTTCTGGAATAGTAAAGTTAAAGGTTTGCAAATAATATCCCACATCTCTTTAAATTACAGGTAAGATGACATCAGGGCTCTGCGATTTATTTATTTTGAGCTTAGCTAGGCTTTGTACTACATCAGCCTGTTATACATATACAGTGGTACCTCAGAACTCGAATTTAATCAGTTCAGAACTCTGGATCGAATCATAAAAAGTTCGAGTTGTGATCGAATTTTCCCCATAAGAAATAATGGAAAACCAATTAATTGGTTCCCGGCCCCAAAAATTACACCTAAATATGTTTTTTTTTAGCATTTAAGCACAAAATGAACCGGATAAAACAAGAATATACTGTACATATACTGTACTGTACTAAACACATCTAAGCACATTTATCAAAACAGTAAGAAAATAAATTTATCCAAACAATGTGTCCTGCCCCGATCATCCGCTCCTTCCGTGTGCCATGCCCCCTCGTTAACTCCGTGTGTAATCCCCGTGTGATCAGCTGTTTCTGGTTGTTGTCATGCATGAGTCCTCTGTATGTTGTCCGCGTTTCAGTTTGTTTCCCCAGTCCGGCCATTGTATTGTCCGTCTGCGTTTTGCCTGCCTTACTTGTAATTAAACCCCGTATTCCCCGATACCCTGACATCTGCGTCTTTGTCTCCGTTCCGTCCTCGCTCGGCATGACAATATTATTATAATTAAATGTATTAATGCTTTATTATTAATATTAAAATAATGAATAAGAAATCTTTATTTTTAAATGTATTTTATTATATAATAATAATTACTGTTACTGTCTATCATTGTCTAAATGTATTTTTACTGTCTAAATGTATTCAGCTAGTGTAAACATGCATGATGCTATCACAGTGAATGCGAGGCTGAGACTGAATCGTTACCCTTTGTTTCTGCTGAGAGACATGCCACGTGACTCATTTTCCCGCGCGTACAACTTCACGGTTTGACTTCTGAGATTCAGATCGAGTACTAGGTAATTTTTTTCCGAACTGCTTGGTTCGACTTTTAAGAAATTCGAGTTCTAATGAGTTTGAGAACTGAGGTACCACTGTACTTTAAAAAAAATCCCATGCCTTTTCAACAATTTTGCTATTTAATTCCATCCAGTTTATAGTTCCTAGTTTCAGTCTCATACCATCAAGTTAGCCTTCCTAACACTGTATACTTTTGTTTTGGACTTTGCTCTTTGGACACAAATATCAACCTCAAATTTGACCATGCCTTGATCACTACCATCCAGTAGTTCTAAAACCACTAATTTTCCAATCCTATCCTGGTTATTAGAGAAATCAAGATCAAGAAGGGCTTCTCCCCTGATAGGGGTATTAACAAACTGAGTAAAAAAATGATCCTGTCCTAATTCCACCATCTCAAGTTCATTTATAGAAGACCCAAAGACTATGTCCCACTGTATCCCAACTAAATTAAAATCGCCCATAACCACCACATAATTTTTATTACATATAATCCTGATATCGTCATATAACATTCTGCTTTCCTCTGCAGCTATATTAGGTGTTCTATAACAAACACAGACAATTAGGCCATTTGAGTTTTTCGCATCTAGTTTTATCCATACAGCTTCTGTACTTTTATTTTTATAAGTGAGCTCCCTTGCCTGCAAGTTTTCTTTTACGTATACTGCAACACCACCTCCCTTTTTGCCTATCCGGTCTCTACGGAACAACGTGTAACCATCCATATTATATTCTTCTCCATCATTGTCACTCATCCATGTTTTTGTTATTCCTACAATATCGTATGTCTGATGAAATTAAAGTCTCTAAATCATTCATTTTTGTTTCAATACAGACCGCAAAGGGTAGGCCTTTTACAGTGTCCACTTTTAATATTAATTGGGGCTTTCCATCTCTCCCCACCTATATTCTTAATTAACCTCCCTGCCCCCCAGTCCCTAGTTTAGGGTGCAAGTCCATCACTAGGCACAAGGCTGGGGATGCCCTAGATGGGATGCCAGTTCATCACAGGGCACAACACTGAGGTATACCCTGGATGGGATGCCTGTCCATCACAGGGGACACCCTAGATGGGATGCCAGTCCATCACAGGGCACAACCCTGGGGTACACCCTGGATGGGATGCCAGTCCATCACAGGGCAAGGCAGGGGGACATCCTGGGCAGGGTGCCAGTCCATCACAGGGCACAACCCTGAGGTACACCCTGGATGGGATGCCAGTCCATCACAGGGCACAAGGCAGGGGAGACCCTAGATGGGATGCCAGTCCATCACAGGGCACAACCCTGCGGTATACCCTGATGGGATGCCTGTCCTTCACAGGGCACAAGGCAGGGGGCACCCTGGATGGGATGCCAGTCTATCACAGGGCAAGGCAGGGAGTCACCCAGGGCAGGCTTCCAGTCCATCACAGGGCACAACCCTGAGGTACACCCTGGATGGGTGGGGACACCCTAGATGGGGTATGCCAGTCCAAAACAGGGGACATCTACCTATAAATTCACTAGGAATGTGAATCGATTTTAAAAAAAATTACAAATAAATCACACAGCTTTCTGTGACTAATCACGATTTATCACACCTAACATGAAAACCTATGTGTGTTTTTTTCAGTTTTTTTATTGTGCCAAAGGAACATCAGGAAATCATTGTAGTCTTAATCATTAAGTCTTTTGGGAATGTGAATATTAGGAGTTTCACGCCTCCTGTATATTGCACAATTGCCCCATATTGAAAAATTAAATGATGTGTCCAGTTTTGAACCAATATGCAGTGAGATGTATCTCGCAGTTTCTGGTGGCGCCAAAGTGAGCTCAATTTAGTTTTTTGTAGGCACGTCAAACCAAAGCATAATTTACATTAGTAGGGTCAACTATGCTTCTGTAACTCAATTGGTAGTTAACAACGCAAAATGTATGGGTTCAAATCCCATTGTAGCCCTTGTCTCTACTGTAAGACTTTTTGGATAAAAAAAAAATGAACTCTCCATGGCCCCTCCAGACATTTGTATATACCATTAACGTACCTGTTGTTACTGTCACTGGAAAATGGTGGTCAAATGAGAAATACATACAATATAAATATTTAGACCTATAAAACATATGAATCTTATAAATGACAATTTAAAATATGAGTACTGACTTCACTGCTTGTATGTGTTAATCAAAGTTAATAGTAGTAACACTTTGAGTGAGAGTGAGAAGTCCTTCATCCTGCCAGCATGAAGTTCTGCCAAATCATTTGTACAACGTAGAGTTGGGGAATTGCAGGAGTCTCGCACACTGATCAGTAAATAACTCAGATCTATCGTGTTGGGCACTAGAGACACATCAAATATCAGTGGAAAGGCCTGGAAATTTAGGGACCAGCACCACACAAAACTATTTTTTCCCTTGTTTTGCGCATAAAAATGGGGAGGAACTACACTAAAGATAAAGATCACAAAAAACGATGCAGCTTGTTGTATTCTTAAAAGACTTCTAAATCCATTCTCTCCATAATACAGCTGCTCCTTGTTTCAGATCTTGAAGATCTGAAGAAATAAAATTACAGTTATTGTGCACAGTTTATTTTTTTTGCATGAAAGCCTGAGATGTCACGTACAAGCCTCATGCGTCCTTACACAGTAAAATTGAACTCGACTTCTTGCTGCCCTCTTTCTCAGACTTTCAGACTGATTTGAAGCCAGCAATATATCATTAGTCTATAACATTCATCTGCTGTTGGTTGAGCTTCAGAGTTCATGTCCTTTGGCTGTGGCAGCCATGGCAAGAAATGAGCTGCCCTGGTTGTCTGCTTGCTTTTCAGTTTTTTCCCAGTTTACGAGTTAGATGCAATAAGCAAAAAGCCATGACCAATTTATACAGGTTTTTTCTTTTACTTCCATGGGTTAACAGATAAGCCGTCTGATTTAAGCTGATCTGAGGTCCTGATTTTAGGCGCATAAGATCTTGGACCATGTTTGGATGAAGTTCAGCCTATAGCATGCATTTACCTATAACTCTCCTTATTGTAGTACTTATTTTGCATGCCATGGATTGTTCCCCCAAGAGGGAAATGTCCTCTATATGAATGCTGTGTAAGACCACACTCATGGATATCTCTCTGACTGACTGATTGGGTTGTTGCAGATATCCTCCTACATAAACATTCATTATTTCTTTCAGCAGACATGTTCCCTGTTGGGTATTTTGGCTGCCCCATATATTTCAATTATAGCTTCTTTTTAGGAAACCCAAGAGTAAGGGCATTGTTCCACAGCACCAGGTACCGAACTTTTGGTACTTCAAGAAAGTACTGAAAGGACGGTACTTCAAGGTTGATTTTCCACTGGCATAAACTCTGGTACTGGTGTCATGCAGAAAAAGGCATCCCTGCTGTAGAATGCATGCCTGTCTCCGGAGTGCGCACCACTGAAAACAGCGAAAGGAAATCTTTTTTATGCAGTGCGTGCAAATGATTTTCTGTTTTCTATTTGATTAAGTAAATTCATAAAATGTATGTAACATATCACACAACATTGGATTTTGTCAAATTACAGATATACACTCACCTAAAGGATTATTAGGAACACCTGTTCAATTTCTCATTAATGCAATTATCTAATCAACCAATCACATGGAAGTTGCTTCAATGCATTTAGGGGTGTGGTCCTGGTCAAGACAATCTCCTGAACTCCAAACTGAATGTCAGAATGGGAAAGAAAGGTGATTTAAGCAATTTTGAGCGTGGCATGGTTGTTGGTGCCAGACGGGCCGGTCTGAGTATTTCACAATCTGCTCAGTTACTGGGATTTTCACGCACAACCATTTCTAGGGTTTACAAAGAATGGTGTGCAAAGGGAAAAACATCCAGTATGCGGCAGTCCTGTGGGCGAAAATGCCTTGTTGATGCTAGAGGTCAGAGGAGAATGGGCCGACTGATTCAAGCTGATAGAAGAGCAACTTTGACTGAAATAACCACTCGTTACAACCGAGGTATGCAGCAAAGCATTTGTGAAGCCACAACACGCACAACCTTGAGGCGGATGGGCTACAACAGCAGAAGACCCCACCGGGTACCACTCATCTCCACTACAAATAGGAAAAAGAGGCTACAATTTGCACGAGCTCACCAAAATTGGACAGTTGAAGACTGGAAAAATGTTGCCTGGTCTGATGAGTCTCGATTTCTGTTGAGACATTCAAATGGTAGAGTCAGAATTTGGCGTAAACAGAATGAGAACATGGATCCATCATGCCTTGTTACCACTGTGCAGGCTGGTGGTGGTGGTGTAATGGTGTGGGGGATGTTTTCTTGGCACACTTTAGGCCCCTTAGTGCCAATTGGGCATCGTTTAAATGCCACGGCCTACCTGAGCATTGTTTCTGACCATGTCCATCCCTTTATGACCACCATGTACCCATCCTCTGATGGCTACTTCCAGCAGGATAATGCACCATGTTACAAAGCTCGAATCATTTCAAATTGGTTTCTTGAACATGACAATGAGTTCACTGTACTAAAATGGCCCCCACAGTCACCAGATCTCAACCCAATAGAGCATCTTTGGGATGTGGTGGAACGGGAGCTTCGTACCCTGGATGTGCATCCCACAAATCTCCATCAACTGCAAGATGCTATCCTATCAATATGGGCCAACATTTCTAAAGAATGCTTTCAGCACCTTGTTGAATCAATGCCACGTAGAATTAAGGCAGTTCTGGAGGCGAAAGGTACGGTGGCCGAGAGAGCTCAACGCGCTGCAACTTCAGGAAACACATGCAAACAGAAAAAAACCATGCTGCAACTTCAGAAAACACATGCAAACATAAAAAACCACAACAAATTAAAAAACGTCTCCATCAGTTTGACAACATAGGCGCTGCAAATATGGAAACGCGCTGCAAACACACGAACGCGCTGCAAACACAAAAAACGCGATGCAAACACAAAAAACGCGCTGCAAATAGCAGGGACCACAACGGAAATGTTTCAGGGGGACCTCAAAAAGTGACGAATCCATCTGGGAGCTGATTATTTGTTCATATTACCTCTGGGCACAGCTCAGCGCGTTGTGTTTGCAGCGCGTTTTTTGTGTTTGCAGCGCGTTTCCGTATTTGCAGCGCCTGTGTTGTCAAACTGATGGAGACGTTTTTTAATTTGTTGTGGTTTTTTTCTGTTTGCATGTGTTTTCTGAAGTTGCAGCGCGTTGAGCTCTCTCGGCCACCGTAGAAAGGGGGTCAAACACCATATTAGTATGGTGTTCCTAATAATCCTTTAGGTGAGTGTACATCATACAAACAAATAAAATAGGTTGCAGTTCTGAAAACACTTTGTTACTTAACACTTAAGCTATCACATGCATGTTAATATCGATTCAAAAGTTCAGAACTCAATTTATATATATTTTCATAGGAGATATAGGACAAGATTATATTGTTTATATTGATATAGTTTATGCTGCTTTAAAATTAAACTCATAGAGCTGCCAGTTTGCCTATTTCTCCTCTCCCTGCCTGTCTCTCGCACAACTGTGCCCTGCCTTGCCCCTCTCCCTCTTTGAACACAACCCACCCCTCCCCCTCACTCACAAGTCCTGCATGTAGCAACAACATGGAGACAGACACAAGACAAGCTAGCAAAGAGGAGCTGGGGCCTGTTTCACGAAGCAGGATTACTTGCTTAGCCAGATAACTTGCCAGATTTAAGGTAGTCTGGGCTAAACAGACCTTATTTTCATCAACTTACATTTAGCCCAGACTACCTTAAATCTGGCAAGTTATCTGGCTAAGCAAGTAATCCTGCTTTGTGAAACAGGCCCCTGGTTGGTAAAATAATATATGCCATGTTGGTTGTTTATTTTTGAGCCATTTTTTCATGTTCATGTACAGTTGTCTGTTAATAAAAGTGCCTATGTGAAATTGGGGACATTTGGCTCTCACTTGGTACTGTATTTTTGTTATTACTTTATGGGAAAAATATTGAGATATACAGTGGTACCTTGGTTTGCGAGCATAATTCATTCTACAAACGTGCTTGTAATCCAAAGCACTCGTATATCAAAGCAAATTTTCCCATTAGAAATAATGGAAAATCAGATGATTCATTCCACAACCCGAAAATATTCATATAAAAATGATTAATACAAAATATAAAGTAAAAATACATAAAACAAATTAACCTGCACTTTACCTTGGAAAAGAATCGTGGATGGTGTGAGGGAGATGGGGGCTTTGTGTAATAGTGCTGTTGTTGTGTTTTTGTTTATTAAGGTGATGTGTGCGAGTGAGTGGGTGCATGTGTGGAAGTGAGAGTATTTTTAGGTATTTATTTTAGTAATTTTTAATTTAAGAATTAAATATTTATTATTCACGATGCACTGCAAATTTCGTTGTACATTGTCAATAACAATAAAGCTATTACAATTACAATAGAGAAGAAAAGGTGGGTTATTTTGTGGGACGACTTTCACTATAACTAACGGAATCACTGCTATCTGTTGGCTCACTGGAATCTTTTTCTTTTTGTGCGACTTTAACAAGGAACCTATCCAATGTCAGCTGCTTTTGCTTCCTTTTCGATTTCGCGGAAATGTGGACATTGCATAGTCATTAAACAGATTAATCGCTCGCGCTGCTCAACCCTTATTGGGATGGTGCTTTTCTATTGAATTTTGACTGACTCAGACACGGACTAAATACACTGGATATGCTGAACAGAACAGGCAACAGGTGAATACAATCAGGAATTAACATGAGGTAACGAGGTGGGTGTGGCACACACGAGGATCGGACGGAGCTGGGCGTGACAATCAGTGTAATGTTTTTGTATAAAAAGGCAAGGTTAGGGGGTGTCGAAAAACGGATGAATCTGTTTTCTGTTATTTCTTATGGGAAAAAAAGATTCTGTGTTTGTCGGATTCGAATTACCGATGAACTCCAGGGTTCTACTGTAGTATATTATAGTAATCATAATGTTCAAAATGTAAAACAATTAACTAGAAATGGTTTTGGTTAGGTGTTTTTTTCTTCAGATCTTAATCATTAAATACACTTTTTTCAGGACATAGCTTACTGAAAATGAGAAAAATGTCTGAATAGTCTTTGAAACAAAACACATTCACATAAGTCTGACAATTTTATAGACAGTGGAAGATTTTTATGCAAAAAAGAAGCTGGTCAGCATGTTCAGGTGTGAGACAACTTCGTTGTGCCATAATCATATATCCTACTGTAGAAAAAGCCCTCTCAGGAGGCATGTTATTTCCAGGGGTGCAAAAGCAGGACTTTGTTACATGACACTGAAGGGGGATATAGCACCTCATGTGATCTCCACCAATTCAGTGGATTTTCTGAGAGTGGAACAGGTTTCTCTTCCCAGTATCTGGACTGTTCTTCATAGGTCCCTACAGTGGCACCTGTAAGCAGCTGCACAGGACACTTTTAACTATTTTGATGGAGTGATGACATCAGCTTCATGAGAACTAATGCAGTTGTTCTCCTGCTTTCCAACAGAAGAACATTCAAACACTGCTGCTAAGAGATAATGCAAATTACTTATCTCAAGTCAGCTCAGGCATCTGACTGAATCGTAACAAACAACATTTTAAAAAATCATTCATATTGAGATAATAATTATTCCTAAAAGTCTGCTTACATCAACTGCATACACTTAATCCAAACTAGCAATTTCAGTTATATGTCTTGAAAAGGTGACCTTACAGTCCTTATTAGGAAAGAAAGGCAGTGTCTTCAAATGAGGCTCTAGAGATGATTCTACATAGTTTCTTCTTGAAGTCTGCATATCTATAAATTCACATGGGAACATTCAACATTTAACCCAAATTGTCCTGCCCCGATCGTCCGCTCCTTCTGTGTGCCACGCCCCCTCATTAACCCCGTGTGGATTCCCTGTGTTCACCAGCTGTTTCTGATTATCTTTCATCCACCTGTATTTAAGTCTGCATTAGGTATGTTTTCCCCAGTCCGGTCATTGAAGTTTCACCTCAGTCTTGTGGCTTGCCTTTTGTGTTCTTACAATAAATCCCTCATTCCCTGCTTCCTCGCCACCCTGCTTCTGTTTCTCCGGTCGGCGTGCGTGACACAAATCACACACCTTCAATTAAACAACCTGTATCAGAAGCTGATTTTTTTATTATACCAAGTCTGAATATAATTAAATATTAAGTGAATAAAAACAGAGCATACCTCATCATTAAGTTTTCATGTACCGCTGATTTGAGCTTCTTTATTAATGCAGAGTCCTTGGCAGTCCCACACATCTCCTCTAATAGCTGACCCTGCAGAAGGTACAGTGAGACAGGGTGGGGACCTTCTTCAGGCATAGTGTGGCTGTATACATTGGCTTTAGAGTTTTCACCACATTTTGTGCCACTGTTTTGTCATCGTCCGTGAGGGTGATGAGGGTTCAGTATGTGGTGTCACGTCCCTGTCTAGGGTCAGGGCAAGTGACAAAAGGGTCATGTCACGCCAACAACTAACCGAACAAAACATGCCCAATCTCCCCGGTCTGTTTATGCTTCTAATGATTTTATTCACCCGAAGAACTCGGTTAACAAAGCGAGCAGCATCACGGGTCGTAGCAACAACCAGACAACCGACAACTACGGGCAACAAAAAAAAACAAAGGCTGCAGGGCTCCAAGACTTCTCCATCCAGCAAGCTGGGCTCGCTTTTAAAAGCACCGCGCCCGCTGGACGGCCAACCGGAACACCCGGGACGACAGGCGGGGCCATCGATCCCCCAATCTGGTCCCGACGCGTCTGCCTGTTCGAAGGGAAAGAAAAAAAAAAGAACACAGGCAATGAGCCCAGAGCACCCCCACAACTCGTCCCAAATCATGCAAGACGTAACACCCCCACCACCAAATTACAGCATCCTATGCAAACTGGCTCAGTTCAGACATCTTCGCGGCGCGAGATAACGCATCCGCCAAAACATTATCGGTGCCTCGCTTATATCTTATCTCCAAATTAAATCCCTGGAGATACAGTGACCATCGCATGATGCGTTGATTGGCATTACTCATTCGGGATAAAAACGTTAATGGATTATGATCCGTAAAAACCAAGACAAGAAGCGAGGTAGAGCCCACATACACCTCAAAATACTGCAGTGCAAGCAACAAAGCCAATGTCTCCTTCTCGATGGTGCTGTAATTCTTCTGATGTTTTAAGAACTTCTTTGAGAAGTACGAAATAGGGTGGTCTATGCCACCACTATTCTCTTGTAGGAGCACAGCACCGGCTCCAGTGGCACTGGCATCTACTTCCAGCTTGAATGGGCATTGAAAATCGGGAGCTGAAAGAACAGGGGCACTACACAGAATAGCTTTAACACCATCAAAAGCAATCCTTAGTCCACTCAAAAGTGCGAGATTCACCAAGCAAGTTCGTAAGGGGTAAAACCACATTAGAGAAATTTCTACAAAACCCGCGATAGTATCCAGCCATCCCCAAAAACCTACTGTCGGGGAGAGTGATCAGCCCCCCCCCCCCCCGGCTGCCAGCCCACAGAGTATGAGACACGCGCTGTTTTACTTGCTGCAAGGGTAACCACACCACAGTGTGAGCTACAAGGGTGTGGCTCCTCCACAGGGTTTATTTATACTATAAGGTAAACATACTGATCAGGTTACATTGTGGGAGTGAACAACATTTGGAATGGGATGGAAGCAATGGGAATATGGGAGTGGAAACAGGAACAACAGAACGTGTCAGAGGTGGGCTCGTCTGCTGCACGTGGTGGAAAATTACTGTTAAGCATTTATACAGTTGCTACATGGAACAAGTTATGCATTCTTCAGAATACACGTGAGTGATAATATATACAGTTATGCATTCTTCAGAATACACGTGAGTGATAATATATATACAATTTCAACCCAACAGTCCCTCCTGTTTATCATGAACCGTGTATTCGACATCCGCCATCCACATCCTGTCTAAACATTTTCTGTGGGCAGCATCACTAAACAACGGTGTCATCATGTTCTTCGTCAGCGAGGAACTCTTGTTGGCTCAGGGCAGTGTATGCTACAACAAAAGAATTAACAACCATTCTGCTAATCACAGCTTTACAACATGGTATAATGCAAATGGAAAGAACACAAAGAAAAATCAAACATGTGATAACCATTATTACAAGAAATTTGAATAGTCCTAAGCAATACTCAATGGTTTCCAGGCGTAAAGTGTTCTTTGCTACCCCGACCCAGGGGAACAGTGATAATAAAACCTTCTGGTCTGTGGACAAATGTTTGAACTCTGGGGGCACATCAGTTCCCCACACGCTGTCATGTGGCCGTAGGGCTGGCGTGGTAGAACGTCGTCTGCGAGTGGAACCTGAAACAGAACTGGTTGATACAAGGTATGGTTTGAAATGAAGATGGGCGTGCAAATATTGTGGGACCTTCCGCATGTATGGGCATATGTGAGCATATGTAACAGTTGGAAACATTGGACTTCGTAACTGTGTCGTGTACGTAGCGATACCAATAATTCTGCATATAGGGATGTGAGTGGTTAGTTGTAAGAGGTCTCAAGTGGGAGCCATCGTGCGTCCACCTGGGGGCGCGGCGAGTGTTATCCGATGCCGACCTCGTCCACAAGAGCACTCTGCCGACTACAGTCAGGGGGACCAGAAACCATTTCACAAGGAACCGCTTACAGTGAGCCATTCTAAAAGTGAGTGCAGATCAGTTGGTTTCTTCACCGGGTTGAGACATCGGCACCCTATTGGTTACCGCGCCTTTGTAGCGGACTTCCACTGCTACTCCGTCGGTTGTACTGGCTCCTGTAGGGGTTTAATGAGCTTGCAGTGACTCCTGTGAATCCACGATGGCCGCTCCGCTATCTTCACGGCTGTCGGGGTCGTGAGGAGCACTTGATACGGCCCGTCCCACCTGGGAGAGCTCCAGTCCTTCCGAAGGAGGACTTTGACGAGAACCCAATCTCCTGGTTTGAGGTTGTCCTGTAATACAGAAGCAGAATTTACTGGCAGACTACTGGGTCTTTGTAATTCTTGAGTGCGCAGTAGTTTGCTCATCCAATCTGCAAGTGTTGTTTCCCTGTGCACCTTTGTTATGTCACTCATCTCTGTAGCTAGGGGAAAAGGCCTACCATGCACTATTTCGAATGGCGTAAGACCTGCTGGGGTTGGCGTGATTCTCATCCACAATTTTACCAGAGATAAGCATTCCGGCCATGGCCTCCCTGTCTCTTCCACTGTTTTTCTTAGCCTAGTTTTTATGGTACCGTTGGTTCTTTCCACTAATCCTGCACTCTGAGGATGGTATGCGCAATGATTCTTTAGTTTAAATCCTAGCGCTTGTGAGCACAGGTCCATTGTTTGATTTACAAAATGGGTACCGTTATCCGATCTGATGGTTTGGGGAATGCCATATGTAGGGAAATAACATTTTGCCACCATTATCGCATCACAGTGTTTTACTGGGTATATTTCGACCCACTTCGAGAATGTATCAATTATTACCAAACAGTACTTTTTTCCCTGTGACCATGACAGCTCTATAAAGTCCATGTGAATGATTTGAAACGGGTGTTCTGCTACCGGAAACTGCCCTCTCTTTGGTCTGCCCTGGGAATTATGGTTACAACAGATGAGGCATGATCTACAAAAGTGTTTTGCATAATCAGAAAAATTTATAGTATAGAAATGTTGATGTATTATATGTACCATCCCTCCTGTTGAGACATGGGTATTCCCGTGGCTCACCAATGCCGCTGTTTTGTATAAATGTTTTGGAAGTGCGGGCTTATCGTCGATGTGGTAGATATCATTAATCTGGATTGCTCCTCTATTGAGCCAGGCTTTTACTTCTGAGAGCGGCGCATGTTTTTGAGAATCACATAGTATATCTGCGTCAATCAGTAGGAGATCCGTCATTTTCAATGTAGGTTGTTTCTGTGCTGCTGCCTTTGCTGTTGCATCTGCGAAACTATTTCCTACTGTAGCTAAGGTGGTGTCAGTTTGGTGGGCTCTACATTTACATAGTGCAAGAGCAGATGGTAGCTGTACGGCATCAAATAATCGTAATAACATGTTTGTGTGTGCTAGGGAGGTGCCCTGCGATGTTTTAAATCCCCTGTTCTTCCATACTTTGGAGTGATGGTGAACCGCTCCAAACACATATTGGCTGTCAGTGTATATCGTCAATGACCTGTCTTTGTACAATTCACATGCTCTGATGACAGCATACAATTCTGCCGCTTGGGCTGAACATGTCGGGGGAAGTGCATTAGCTTCAAGTACTTTATCAGTCAAAATTACAGCATAGCCAACCTTATTTCTCCCTGTACTGTCTTTTGACGCCGAACCATCAACAAATACAGTTACTGAGTTGGATAGTGGCGTTTGAGAAATATCATGTCTTGGTTTTGTTTGTTCCTCTACTGTGGCTTTGCATGAGTGTGATTCCCCATCCATAGCTGATGGGAGGAGGGTACTCGGGTTCAAAGGGCCACATCTCTGCAATGTGATATTTGGTTGTGAAAGTAGAAGTGAAACTAGAGTGAGGTGTCTAGCATGTGTCAGGAAGGGGAGTGGTGTCTGTAACAGTATCAATGAAACTGAGTGTGGAACTTTCAAAGTGAGTGGGTGACATAACACTAATTCTGCTGACATTTTTACAGCTTCGGCTGCTGCTGCACAGGCCTGTAGGCATTGGGGGAAACCTGCTGCAACCGCATCTAAGTGTTTGGAGTAAAATGCCAATGGTCTGTCTTTAGACCCGAAAGGCTGTGTCAATACGGCTTTCATGTAGCCTTGACTCACGTCAACACATAGGGTGAAGGGCCGTTTGTAGTCTGGCAGAGCCAATGTGGTGTTAGTTGCAGCATTAGTTTAAGGTTTGTGAATGCTGCTTCCCCTTCTCTGGTCCACTCAATTTTGTCCCTTAGGGCCATGTCTTTCCCGTATATTAGGGATTGTAAGGGTTGGACCAAGGCTGCATAATCTGGGAGCCATGCCCTGCAGTAGTTGCAGAGTCCTAAAAAGGACATCATCTGTTGCTTCGTGTGTGGTTTGGGTGCTTCCTGGATTGCCTTTTTTCTGGATTCTAGCAGTGAACTACCATACTGGGAGAGTCTATGTCCTAGATACACTACTTCAGTCCGGCAGTATTGTAATTTCTGTTTTGATGCCTTATGCCCGGTTTCATACAGATGCCTTAATACTGCTAGTGTAGCTTCTTTACAGTGTTGTTCTGTGTCTGAGGCTATCAGTCGTCCACGTATTGTCATGGTTGCGGGCATCTCGGGCATGGGAACGGGAACGGGGCATGATGCACAAATAAGGGGCGGACGACCCACTTGCGGCTCCAGGAACAATAGAGGGGTTTATTCAACAAAGACAACAAAAACACAAGAAAACCAAAAAGACCACGAGGGGTCAAAACTAAAACAGGGAGGAATTTACTAGACTAAAACACACAAAGAAAACTAACTAGCACAACACTAAGGTAAACTACAATCAAGGGAAAACCAGAGACAAGACTAGACAAGGGCATAGATGACTTAGACAAACCATAGACGAGGGTAGACCTCAGAGACAATTGTCCAGACACAACGCGATGAACCAGCCGGGGAACAGAACAAAGGCAGGAACTAATATACTACAGGGGTAATGACTAACACAGGGCAGGTGAGGCTGATTAACAAAGACTAGGGAAACAGGACACAGGTGAAACCAATTAACTCACAGAAACTAACAATCAGGGAAACTAAGAACTAACCAAGAATGCATATAATCAACACTAGGGAAGTACATAGGAATAACACAGGCAGGGGAACAAGAAACAAAACCAAAACCGATTACTAAATCAGACACCAGGGTTTAACAAGCACAACGGAAAAGAACCAGGGAGCTAAATACAAAAAACAGAGAAGGCGGGATTCGAACACAAGACAAGAGGGAACTCAGGACCGAGGGGCAAACAGACAGCACATGCTAAATACATTGAGCAACGAGACCAGACAAGTGACAGGGGAGAAACAAGGACTGACGTATGGACGGGATGACCAGGACCACCTGCTGGTCAAACGGGGAAGGGGCACGGAAGGACCACAGCGGGAGGCCGACCCTGGCACGTATAGTAACACCTGACTATGGGCTGGCGTGGGACATGTGCTCATTGAGTGCCTGAGGGCCATGGTGTACACATGTGGACTTTCTGAGAACCCTTGTGGGAGTCTGGTATATGTATACTTTTGTCCCCTATAGGTAAAACCAAACAAATGTTGTGACTCTGGATGTAGGGGTACTGAGAAGAACGCATTGCTCAGATCCACTACCGAAAAATATTTTTTGTCTGGTGTCAATGAATTGAGTAGGAGATGGGGGTTTGGGACATCTGGTGCTGCATGTTGCACGATGTCATTGATTAGTCTCAGATCCTGCACCATTCTCCATTTACCCGTATTCGCTTTTTGCACTGGGAAAATAGGGGTGTTACACGTGGACTCTGGCGCCCCTCTCAGTATCCCCGATGCCAGCATGTCCTGCACCACTGGGGCTATGCCTTGTTCAGCCTCAGGCTTTAATGGGTACTGACATACCACTGGCCGGTAATCTGATCTCAGGGTCACTTTGTAAGGAGGGAACCCTTTAATCAATCCTACATTCGTAGGGGAATTGGACCACAATCCCTCAGGGATGTGGCCCAGTTCTGGGTCCTCCATTGCCTTGGCTGATAATAGATCTTGTCATTCAGGTTCGTCTAAATGTGTCACAGGTGTGACTGTAATTCTCCATCCGAGGGGGAACCTCCAAACCCCTGTGCTTCTATCATGTTTCCAATCTGAATTTGGGTCTGGCTGATAATATGCAGATCTGTGAGAGGCATCTTCCACGAAATACCTGAGATCTTGCCATCTACCCTGGGGTGGCTTTGATAACGACACATGGGGCACCTTTTCCCTAAATAAATTTTGTTGTTTAGGACCCAATAACACTGAGGCTGCAGCGTAGCCAGTCGTGGGATTAACATACAGATACTGCAATGTGACCTGGGGTGGTCCCATAGCGTGAAACTGCCGATCATATCGGTAGTCGGGGCCAAGTGTGGGTTTGTACCACATGGTCACATGAAGGCCATCGTCGGGCATAAATTGGACCTTATCTGCTCCCTGCTTTACTCTAATTTTCCTTAGCAATTCCCGAGCTTGTGGTGTTTGGCCTAGGTCTAGAGACCAGTAATACTCCGGAACTGACGACCCATGGACTACTAGAGCATGCCTGTCTATTATTGCTTTCATGCCTGTGGTCGTGGCAACAATGCTTATGCCCATCTGAACCATAAGGTCTCTTCCTAGTAAATTTACTGGGCATGACGGGCTCACCAGAACTTGGACCTCACACTCTGTCCCTGTCTCTTCATCTCTTACCGTTATGGGATTAGTTAATTGATGGGTCTCAGATTGCCCTCCGGCCGTTCTCACATATACTGTTGAGGTAGAGAACGTTGCTTTTGGCGGAATTGTAGTTAATACTGTTCTACAGGCTCCCGTGTCACATAAACAATCATATGTCTTTCCATTTATAATAAACTGCCGCCGAGGCAGTTCTGCAGGCTGTTTAAGCGCTATCAGCTGGCACACCGCTTGAAGGTCAACCTCCTCCTCCTCTCTATCTAGTGGGGGCCCTAGCGGGGGTGGAGGAGATGGTGCCTGCGGTTTCTCAGCTCGGCGTCACAGCCGCTGATCATTTTCTGTCGAGTGTGGGTTATTTACGCGCTTAGTTCTACACTGCCTAGCTATATGACCTGGTTTTCCACACTTCCAGCAGTTGTTATCATACTGAGGCGAGTTTTCTGGCCTACCACCTCGTCCTCGACCTCTACCTCTACCTCCTCGGCCTCTGTAACCGCCCCTGCCCTGGGGGCTTGAATAGACTACTGCGATTGTATCGCCAGAGGCTGCGAAGGTCGCTTCTCCCTTTTGTTTTTGTGCCTTTTGTGCGTGCTGGGCATACTCTATAGCTTGCTGCACTGAGCCTGTATTCTGATGGACCCAATGTTTATTTATATACCGTTTAAGTTCAGGGCTTAGGCCAACAAGGAATGCCCTTTTTAATTGTTGTTGGTATACTCCGGCCTCATCACTATCTGGGGGAATGCCTGAATTGCTTCTGAAAACTGGTCTCAATCTGTCCAGGAAGTCTTCTGGCTCTTCCCCTTCTTTCTGTCTGCATTGTGAGATTTTACCGTAATCTGCTTTCCTTAAAATTCTTTCTCTGACTCTTTCCTCTAGCTGCCTTAGGCTGTGTCTCAGGGCGGTTGAATCATGCGGAAGAGGTGTTCCGTCATGCGCATGCCCTGTGAAATCTCCTGCAACTCTGCCCCATTTGTGATTAAACAGTTGCCTCAGGCACTGGAACATTTCTCTCCCATTTAGGTGGAAGCTGCCTTGAAATTCTAACACCGCTTCCCAAAATTCTCCTATACCTTCCTCAACAGGGGGAATCCCTTTTAAAGCAGCTGACCTATCCTCTGCTGTCCAGGGTCTGTACACTAACATTGTTTCGGGACCTGTTCCGTCCTGCCCCCTATCAGGATTCGCGACTTCCACCATGGGGCATTGGAACTCTAGGGTTGATGCCCCATCTTCGCTACTGGGGTGGAATTTAGTTTTGCATGACTCTAAGTCTTTCACTGGATACAGTGAAAGATCCTTGCTTCGGGTCATCATTGGATGGAAAGGAGATTCTGGTGCCAATGGCGCTACTGGAGCAGAACGGGGTGTTGGCGCTTTAGGCGCTGCTGTCGGCTTGGTTTTTGATACTACCTCCGGTATCAGCTGCGACAGCGGAGGAGCGGTAGGTGTTTCCTGTCTATGTGGGGTCTTTGCTGCACTTTCCTCATCAGGAGTGACTAGTGCTACGGCTGCAAGTTTTTCTTTCCTTTTTCCTTTCTTTTCCTGTCTAGTTGCGTCTCTTAATTTACTTTGTTCCAACCATTTTTCTGACAGCCTGTACTCCTTCTTCCGTCTGTCCAACTTTCTGCTATTCTTAGTGCGCAGCATTTCTAGTTTTAAATCGCTCTGTAGCTTGAGAAGGTCTGTCGTACGGAGGCTTCCTCCAAACCCGTGCTTTCTTCTCCACCTTTGATTACTTATAGTCCCTGCTCCTCCTATATATCCTTCCATAAACTTTTCATCTCCCTCTAAGGATGGCTGTTTACTTTGCCCCTTCCCGATCCTTTTACTTGTCTATTGTTATTACTACAAGGGTCCTGAGCAGAAATTCTCTGGCACGAGATTAGGGAGAGGACACTAACACGGCCTTCTACTGCACACTATCTGTGCAGCGGTGTCAGTTTTCAGGGGAGGAACCCGTCCTTGATCTCCCAATCACCAGTACGTCTTTGACTGTCATAGACTATTTCCTTACGGCGAAATACACTCACCTAAAGGATTATTAGGAACACCATACTAATATGGTGTTTGACCCCCTTTCGCCTTCAGAACTGCCTTAATTCTACGTGGCATTGATTCAACAAGGTGCTGAAAGCATTCTTTAGAAATGTTGGCCCATATTGATAGGATAGCATCTTACAATTGATGGAGATTTGTGGGATGCACATCCAGGGCACGAAGCTCCCGTTCCACCACATCCCAAAGATGCTCTATTGGGTTGAGATCTGGTGACTGTGGGGGCCATTTTAGTACAGTGAACTCATTGTCATGTTCAAGAAACCAATTTGAAATGATTCGAGCTTTGTGACATGGTGCATTATCCTGCTGGAAGTAGCCATCAGAGGATGGGTACATGGTGGTCATAAAGGGATGGACATGGTCAGAAACAATGCTCAGGTAGGCCGTGGCATTTAAACGATGCCCAATTGGCACTAAGGGGCCTAAAGTGTGCCAAGAAAACATCCCCCACACCATTACACCACCACCACCAGCCTGCACAGTGGTAACAAGGCATGATGGATCCATGTTCTCATTCTGTTTACGCCAAATTCTGACTCTACCATTTGAATGTCTCAACAGAAATCGAGACTCATCAGACCAGGCAACATTTTTCCAGTCTTCAACTGTCCAATTTTGGTGAGCTCGTGCAAATTGTAGCCTCTTTTTCCTATTTGTCGTGGAGATGAGTGGTACCCGGTGGGGTTTTCTGCTGTTGTAGCCCATCCGCCTCAAGGTTGTGCGTGTTGTGGCTTCACAAATGCTTTGCTGCATACCTCGGTTGTAACGAGTGGTTATTTCAGTCAAAGTTGCTCTTCTATCAGCTTGAATCAGTCGGCCCATTCTCCTCTGACCTCTAGCATCAACAAGGCATTTTCCTCCACAGGACTGCCGCATACTGGATGTTTTTCCCTTTGCACACCATTCTTTGTAAACCCTAGAAATGGTTGTGCGTGAAAATCCCAGTAACTGAGCAGATTGTGAAATACTCAGACCGGCCCGTCTGGCACCAACAACCATGCCACGCTCAAAATTGCTTAAATCACCTTTCTTTCCCATTCTGACATTCAGTTTGGAGTTCAGGAGATTGTCTTGAACAGGACCACACCCCTAAATGCATTGAAGCAACTGCCATGTGATTGGTTGATTAGATAATTGCATTAATGAGAACTTGAACAAGTCTTCCTAATAATCCTTTAGGTGAGTGTATAACCAAACGTCTCACCTCTGGGGGTCAGTCACGACGATCGGGGTCCGTCAGGCATCACCAGTCGTCGAGCGCAGTTCTAACCACCGGCCTGGTCACGAATTCACGTTCCAGGACTTTCTCGACCCGTCCTAGATGAGTGGCTGTACAGACTTCGGTGTCGCTCCTCTCGGCGCCCCGGTGATGTCCTCAGGATTCCCGATCCGCACGGATCACTGGTTTGTGAATCCGGCTCGAGGGACCAAGATTTATGCCGGGGAGAGTGATCAGCCCCCCCTGGCTGCCGGCCTACAGAGTATGAGACACGCGCTGTTTTACTTGCTGCAAGGGTAACTACACCACAGTGTGAGCTACAAGGGTGTGGCTCCTCGACAGGGTTTATTTATACTATAAGGTAAACATACTGATCAGGTTACATTGTGGGTGTGAACAACATTTGGAATGGGATGGAAGCAATGGGAATATGGGAGTGGAAACAGGAACAACAGAACGTGTCAGAGGTGGGCTCGTCTGCTGCACGTGGTGGAAAATTACTGTTAAGCATTTACACAGTTGCTACATGGAACAAGTTATGCATTCTTCAGAATACACGTGAGTGATAATATATACAGTTATGCATTCTTCAGAATACACGTGAGTGATAATATATATACAATTTCAACCCAACACCTACGGAGTTCTCTTTTTGTAGTAGGAACTACAAAATCAGCCACAGCCTGGATTTTAGCTGAAACAGGGTGAATGTGAAAAGAACAGACTAGGAATTTGACCTAATGTAATATTCCAAGAAAATTGACAATTCTTTTAGAATGAAATGTTGGAGAATATAAAATTGTATTGTGACTAGAGCTGCAAAAACCCAGTGTTGCCCTGGTTCTCAATTTTTTGAATCGTTGAAGTTTCTTTTCCCAATACCTTGGCCCTCTTTGTTAATGACAAAGTCCTTAATCATTGATAGGATTCATTGTCTTTTTGTTTTTCCACCTTCCACATAACATTGTGAACGATTTACTCTTCCACAGATTATTTAGTATCTTATTCTCTCTTCTCTCTTTGCATGCACCCATAGTGAGAGACAGGGTCTAGAACCAGTATGCATTTCCTTGGGACATCAGCAGACCCTTTGGGCCTTGGATACCAAGGGAGACTTGTGGTTTAGGACTGGGATTTCTACAAAAAAACCCAAAGGATCAGATGAACACTGGTGGCAGGTAAGGGTGCAGAGATATCCAAGCATTTTTTGACTGCTGTGTCACAAGTTTCTGAAATGAATCTGGGGAATACATATGGGTTTGGGACTGGTCCACCGTCACCAATGCTTTGCTTGTTAAGATGATAATTCAGAAACCATTGGATGGATCTTTTGCAAACTTTGCAAAGGCATTATATGGGTATTGAACTGGAACTGCTTAACTTCTGAGATGGATTGCTAGTTTTGTTACTTGATCCTGTTAGGAGTAGCCTGGATAACTCAAAAAGTTCTTGACAGATCATTTACTGGCTTTGCAGAGACAAAATTGAAGGAACACTGCTTAGCAATGGGAAGGGTGAAAGCAGATGACATTCCACCTTGTGAATGTGATAAGTCAAAAAGTGGATCATACTACTGCTTCAGAAACATTATATGGGTATAGATCTACACCTGAATCCATTTTCAGTCAAAATGCCTCACAGATGAGGCGGTGGCACTGTGTGACAGCAAAGAATGGAAACAAGAGCTATAGAAGGCATTAATCTGGTGAAGACAGCAACTCTTACAGTATTTTAAAGACATTTATATATCTTCAGGCAATTGATTTCATTAGCATGATAACTGAAAAAGTATTTGACAGATTTTCTCATCCTTTGTAGTCATGCACCTGATGAAATTTTAAGACAAATTGCAAAATTGAACCATTGCAAAAGCAAAGCGGAGAATTAATTAAATATGAGGCTTATCATTGCGCGCAAGATAACTCTTTCTCTTATTATTATTACTCTACTATATTTGATCTTCAAAAGGATCCTTTTACCACTTCACAAAAATATTAAATGGATGAAAATCCACACTTGAATATCTTCCTCATAATTGACCCCAAATCAGCCCAAAACTGGAACTACACAGCTGAGTGCAGCTGAGGGTGAAACTGAAAGCTGCAGCTGCCATGTTAATCACTGAAAGGTGATCAGAGTGCATAATGGATATTTAAGTCATGTTTGCATTTCAGTTTCATATCACAGTGGCTTTTTCTTCCAGGCCATGGATTTTACTTATCTCTTACCATTGTAACACTGTAACAGTTCAACCATTTACTTAGGGTTTGTATTTCAACTGTATCATTTGGCTTTATTTCTTTTAGGTTAGCATCACAGATTATGTTGTATTTGACCAGAGCAGCCTATTGCAGACATTGATCCAAGCAACTCACAGTGTAGCCACAGCCACTAAGGCACCTGTGGAGAAAGTTGCAGACCGCCTGCGGGTGGCATTCTGGTCCCAGCAACCCCAGTGCCAGCTTAATTTGGTCAGTGCCAGCAGCAGTGGAATATGGATTGCCTCTAGCAGGAATGACCTTCATGTGGCCAGAGGAAATCTCATTGGTAAGGACATTAATTAATTTACCATTTCATAAATGCAATTTAATATCAGGATGAATAACATTTTCAGTGCTTCTACTTTATCTTTTAATTTAACTTATTTGTATTATAAATTATAGTACAGTAAAATCCTATTATAGTGGACTCGCTTATAACAGAATATCGTCTACAACGGACGAGGTCCGCTGGTCCTGGCCGTGTGCCTAATTAAGAACGTGCAGAAAAAGCATCGGATATAGCGTACTCACATATAACAGAATTTTGGTTATAACAGACAAACAATTTGGCCCCCAGGGCCGCTTTTAGCTGTAGTCTTGTTCGGCTATAACGGACATGCAGGCTCGGCCTACAAGGCGGTGATATCCAGCACAGATTCATAGTCGGGATTATTAATAGTCATGCATCTGGTCAGGTAAAGTTGGATTACTACATGTACAATTTAATAATCTATACCACAAGTGTGTCTGCTGGGGTGTGGCATGAGTAAATGGTGTCCTGTAGCTGTGTTCTGTGCATACACAAACTCTGGATATAATGGACTTTGGATATAACGGACTGTTTTGCCAGGTCCTTTGAAGTCCGTTACAACTGGATTTTACTGTACATGTGTTTTAAGGTGTACAATCAGGGATTGACAAGTACGCAATCGATTGTTGTAGCAGCATGAATGCGTACGTATTTTATGTGCATTTGCTCCAATATAACAAGAAATTATTGTGCATTTTAACCTCTAACCCGCAAATGAAGTACAAATTAACATATAAAGGTTAAAATGCATGATAATTTCTTGTCATATCGGCGCAAATGCACATAAAATACGTACGCATTCACGCTGTTACAACAATCGATTGCCGCATATATCGCTTTTAAAGGTGAATGCGTACTTGCTTACCAGTTACTGTATGTCAATACCCGTGTATAATTATGTTTTCATTCATATCCAGTACAACTCATAATCATCAACATTTCAATGAATGTTTGTCTGAAAAGCAATTTTTGACAATATTACTTTTGTTAATTTAGTGTTGCTTGTATTTTGGAAAAACAAGTTGTAAACAAAACTACCAAATTTTAATTCAGTCTAAAGTATGAAATAAGTACCCCCAAAGTTATACATGCTAAGAAAGAGAAGGGGGTTAATTTCCTTTATAGTTTCTGTTGTGACAAATAATGAGGTGTACCATCTCTGTTTCATTTCTCAGGGACTTTCTGGAAAAGTGTGCTCCCAAGAGGAACAGCTTCAACTACCAAGTGGGCCTTTGTTTTGGCCTCAGCTTCTTCAACAAAAGAAGGTAGGCAAATTCTGAATATACTTGTCATGAGTAGCTGGTGACACTGTCTTACAGCTTTCATACTCCTACAGGGAATTTTCTGTGGCTGGGGCAGAATAGGAAGGACCTATTGTGTATGTGGGACCGGGATATTCAGCTGCGCCCCTCTACTGTACAACTGCCCACTGAGATGGAGATGTTGCAACTCTCTGCGTGTCATGATGCTTTGTGGGGCATAGACATTTATGGCAGAATTCACATCCGGACCCTGTCTACAAGCTGCCCCACTGGCATGTATTGGACGTTGCTTGACCTTAGTCAGCTTGGTGAGTGGGGTTTTTCTCCATATATTTTCTGGTTTCCAGCATGAAGAAGAGATGAGATAATGTAAAAAACGTTGACATGATTTTGAACAGGTCTCTACCCCCACTGAAATTTGTATCTGTGGGTTAGACATTTTTGTTTAAACATCATAGCATAGTGGCTTTGTGGATAACATTGTAGCACGGTGGCTTTGTGGATAGCATCTTAGCACAGTGGGTTTGTGGATTACATTGTAGCATGGTGGCTTTGTGGATAATATCATAGCACGGTGGCTGTGTGGATTACATCATAGCACAGTGTCTGTGGATTACATCGTAGCATGGTGGCTTTGTGGATAACTTCACAGTAAGATGGCTTTGTGGATAACTTTGTAGTAAGGTGGCTTTATGGATAATATCAAGCATGGTGGCTTTGTGGATAATATCGTAACACGATGGCTTTGTGGATAATATCGTAGCACAGTGGCTTTATGGATAATATCATAGCATGGTGGCTTTGTGGATAACATTGCAGCATGTTGGCTTTGTGAAAAACATGGTAACCCTATGGGTTTGATTGCTATCTGGGCTCTCAGTTTGTGATACTTGCATGTTGTCTTTGTGCTTATGTGGATTTCCATTGAATACATAGGTTTTCTGTCACAGTCCAAAGACAGGGAATTAGGTTAACTGGTGAGGACATATAGATGGATGGATGTTTGCATAAACAGGATATCATAGCATGATAACAAAATATATAATATATACAGTATATACTTAATTTTTTTCCAAAAATGGAAATCTTGTTTTACAATATATTTCAGCTCCAGAGCATGAAGGCAGAGGCAGTGTAGCAGTGAACATGCCCAAAATGTGTTTATCAATAGAATGCTTTCTTTTGCATGTAAATAAATAAATATTCATTACCAGCCAAGAGTGGGAATACAGCTACTTCAAACTATAATTATATATGGATTAACTCGTACAACTTATATAGCAGTGAAAGTGGTGGAAGTTGGCTTGGAACTGACGAGTTACAATAAATTTGAAATCAATTTCTTGTAAGATAGGCAGAATTAGAGAGTGCATCAGTTCTCCATATGTGGTTCCCACTGTCAAGCATGGAGGTAGCTTAACAATCTCAACCAGCGTGGCTATCACAGCATACTTCAAACCCATGCTAATTAACTAATTAATTTGATTATGGTTGCTGTTGAGTCCTGCATTTAGCAAGATAATGATCCAGAACACACCACAAAATTAAGAATGATCCAGTGAAGATGGAAGGTGACCTGATCTGCACAGTTTCCAGACCTCCATTCCGTATAACTTATATAGGACAAACTGGACAGAAGAGGCAAAGCAGTGTAACCCACAAGCAGCCTACATCTCTGGGATGTCATCTGGGATCATCTCTTCTTGTATGTTTTTCATTTTCAACTTATTACGGAAAGATTTATGATGAATACAATGAACATAATGAAAAACACAGTATCCAGCAAATGTAGTCAGACTTTGACTGGTACTGCACTCCTTCCTTTTTGGACATTCAGATAATTTTACTATATTACAGGTCAGAAATGCAAATATGGTAGCTATATGTGCATTCACACAAAAAAGTAGGCTTATGATGCCATCAGTTAATTAGCATGGCTTGTCTCCATTGTCTTGTTGACAAACTGCAGTGCTTATATTAGAAATGACCAGAGCAGCCTATTGCAGACATTGATCCAAGCAACTCACAGTGTAGCCACAGCCACTAAGGCACCTGTGGAGAAAGTTGCAGACCGCCTGCGGGTGGCATTCTGGTCCCAGCAACCCCAGTGCCAGCTTAATTTGGTCAGTGCCAGCAGCAGTGGAATATGGATTGCCTAAATTAAGAGGGATAAGTGCTAGTCATGAAATATTCATAAAAAGACTCTGCCCATCATATTAGAGAAACATCATATTCAAATTTCAGAGTTGTGCCAATAATTTTCTTTTAGTGCTCTGACTGTCATCATGATCTGTGAAGCTAAAGCAAACAGTCAGAGTCCTTTTCATGAGTATTTAAACTTTTATTTTCAGACCTTAAGAATTTAATCTGGGCTGTGTGAAAGTCCTTAAATGTAAAAGTAGCTAATGTATGGAGCCACTTGGACACTTACAAAATTTGCATTTCTGCTTTTGTTTGGATATGTATTGTTAGGCTGCTCGATTATGGCAAGAATCATAATCACAATTATTTTGGGCAATATTAAGATCATGATTATTTAACATGATTACTCACTGACTGTAAATATCATGCATTTATTGAACTTAAAAAAAAACTTTTAAAAACAATAGATTTCTTTAAACTCTAAATATAATTCAGCTGAGAAACAAACAAAAAGGGGCTGGAAAGGGGTGTGCTGGATTTATTGCAGCAGAAAAAGGGAAAACATCATTGACAAAATTTGACACAACATAATTGTTTTATGTTGATTATATTGTTTTGATAACCTTTGGGAAGCCAAAAGTGTAATTAAAATTAAAATTTGATTAATTACCCAGCCCAAATGGTTTGTATATCTGTTGATTTCTGGCTTATATTGGAATGCACTGAAAATAATCCCCACAAATGACAGGTTCTGGAATTGCCCACCCAGTTAAGAATGGATTACACTTTCCAGTTAAGCACTTGGTAGAGTTCAAGTGCTGAGGGGTCTAAATCACAGTTGATAGAAAGGGGGAAATTAGCTGATGGATTCTTGTAGGTTCTAGTGTACTGTGTGTGTTCTGTAAGAGGAGCTCATTTGTTGGATAAAACATGAAACTTACATGTTTTTGTTGGATTTTCCCATCCTTACCTGCGGTCAAGGCCTTTGCATATATTTATCAGTGCATTTGCAGTACATGATTAGGATGGTGCTGTATAATAATTTAATTAAGAAGTTTCTGGAGGCCTTATGCATTTTCTATAGGGAACAATCTTTTAGGCATTTGGGTAGTTTTGGGTGATAATTGGATAGTTGTCAAGTGATACATAATAGCAGATGATTTCACAAAGATTCAGAATTTCATACTTTCAGTTGCATCCTTTCAAGATGAGTGTTTTGTTATGATGCAGACTAATACAATAATTAAGTATTTAGAGTTTATTGGCATAATAAGTTGTTGTTGTTTTAAGTAGTGTCTTAGTTGATTTGATAGAATATAAAAATGTATTTTAAATATAAAAAATGAAACCTATATTGTAATAAAGAGTATAATAAAGAATACTGTGACCCATGACCCGCACCAGGAAGAACAGATTAATCAGATGGATAAGGCAATGTTTTTTTTTTTGTATTATTCAAGGTGAATGTGGTACAGTACATAGTTATGAGCACAAGTGTAATACGAATAATATTTAGCAGTACTGGTACTAAGATCCTGGGTGTCTCAGTGTTTTGGTATTAAACAGAAACGCTTCCATTATTCCAAACTAATACACTATGTAAGCAAAATATATGAGTTTTAAATCAAAATGAAAGTAAACTATGTGTGTTGTTTAGTTGTGGACTTTGAAATTTATATGAGTACATGTATTTGTGGGATTTATTACATATGCCTCAGAACTCAAACTTAATCCGTTCAGAACTCCGGATCGAATCCTAAAAAGTTTGGGTTCTGATCGAATTTTCCCTACAATAAGTAGTGGAAAAACAAATAATTGGATCCCGGCCCCAAAAAATTACACCTAAATATGTTTTTTTTTTTAGCATTTAAACACAAAATGAACCGGATAAAACAAGAAGAGCGTATACTGTACTAAACACATCTAAGGACAGTTATCAAAACAGTACTTTGTAAATTAAGAAAATTAATGTATCCAAACAATGTGTAAAGTTAAAAAAAAAACAATGTGTCCTGCTCCAATCGTCCGCTCCTTCCGTGTGCCATGCCCCCTCCTTAACCCCGTGTGGAATCCCCGTGTGTTCAGCTGTTTCTGGTTGTTGTCATGAGTCCTCTGTATTTCGTCTGCGTTTCAGTTTGTTTCCCCAGTCCGGTCATTGTATTGTCCTTCTGCGTTTTGCCTGCCTTACCTGTAATTAAATCCCGTATTCCCTGATACCCTATCGTCTGCGCCTTTGTCTCCATTCCATCCCCACTCGGCATGACAATATTATTATAATTAAATGTATTAATGGTTTATTATTAATATTAAAATAATGAATAAGAAATCTTTATTTTAAAATGTATTTTATTATATAATAATAATTACTGTTACTATCATTGTCTAAATGTATTTTTACTATCTAAATATACACTCACCTAAAGAATTATTAGGAACACCATACTAATACGGTGTTTGACCCCCTTTCGCCTTCAGAACTGCCTTAATTCTACGTGGCATTGATTCAACAAGGTGCTGAAAGCATTCTTTAGAAATGTTGGCCCATATTGATAGGATAGCATCTTGCAGTTGATGGAGATTTGTGGGATGCACATCCAGGGCACGAAGCTCCCGTTCCACCACATCCCAAAGATGCTCTATTGGGTTGAGATCTGGTGACTGTGGGGGCCATTTTAGTACAGTGAACTCATTGTCATGTTCAAGAAACCAATTTGAAATGATTCGAGCTTTGTGACATGGTGCATTATCCTGCTGGAAGTAGCCATCAGAGGATGGGTACATGGTGGTCATAAAGGGATGGACATGGTCAGAAACAATGCTCAGGTAGGCCAGGGCATTTAAATGATGCCCAATTGGCACTAAGGGGCCTAAAGTGTGCCAAGAAAACATCCCCCACACCATTACACCACCACCACCAGCCTGCACAGTGGTAACAAGGCATGATGGATCCATGTTCTCATTCTGTTTACGCCAAATTCTGACTCTACCATTTGAATGTCTCAACAGAAATCGAGACTCATCAGACCAGGCAACATTTTTCTAGTCTTCAACTGTCCAATTTTGGTGAGCTCGTGCAAATTGTAGCCTCTTTTTCCTATTTGTAGTGGAGATGAGTGGTACCCGGTGGGGTCTTCTGCTGTTGTAGCCCATCTGCCTCAAGGTTGTGTGTGTTGTGGCTTCACAAATGCTTTGCTGCATACCTCGGTTGTAACGAGTGGTTATTTCAGTCAAAGGTGCTCTTCTATCAGCTTGAATCAGTCGGCCCATTCTCCTCTGACCTCTAGCATCAACAAGGCATTTTTGCCCACAGGACTGCCGCATACTGGATGTTTTTCCCTTTGCACACCATTCTTTGTAAACCCTAGAAATGGTTGTGCGTGAAAATCCCAGTAACTGAGCAGATTGTGAAATACTCAGACCGGCCCGTCTGGCACCAACAACCATGCCACGCTCAAAATTGCTTAAATCACCTTTCTTTCCCATTCTGACATTCAGTTTGGAGTTCAGGAGATTGTCTTGACCAGGACCACACCCCTAAATGCATTGAAGCAACTGCCATGTGATTGGTTGATTAGATAATTGCATTAATGAGAAATTGAACAGGTCTTCCTAATAATCCTTTAGGTGAGTGTATGTATTCAGCTTATGTAAACATGCACGATGCTATCACAGCGAATGCGAGGCAGAGACTGAAGCTTTACCCTTTGTTTCCGCTGAGAGACGTGCTGCTTGACTCTTTTCCCTGCGCGTACGAGTTATCTTAGGTCGGCGTTCAATTTTTTTCCGAACTGGTTCCGAAATTCGAGTTCTAATGAGTTAGGGAACTGAGGTACCACTGTATATAGTAACCAAGTTAGAGTATTTAGACTGCAATGTTTGTTTAGATTCTTTTTTTTTTTTGTCACTCTTGCTAAAATGTTGACTCATTTATCACTGTTGTAAACTGTCTAACATAATGTTTCCAAGTGCAATTTATTTCAAACTGAAAACTGGTATTTTGTGTTGCAGGGGATGTAAAGCTTGTTAGTGTTTCATGTGGAAGTCAGAATGTGTGGGCATGCGATGAGAATGGAAATGTGTATTTTCGAGTTGGCACACAGCCCCTTAACTCCAGCATGATGCTCCCAGCCTGGATCTGCATAGAACCCCCAGAACAGGTATGTGCATTCAGATGATTCTTTGTCCTTATCTGACAGTTCCATGCTGACAATTTCCACAAATTCAGGTTCTTCACAAAAATGTATGCATTAATTATTTGTTGTTGTCCACAACTGTGGAGTTAAGCAATTATTATCCTGCTTATGTATTTAAAAAAGCAAACAACCTGAGAAGAACAAGTTGGCTGTTACTTTGGCTGATGTTTTGCCACATAAAGTGGCAAAGGTGGGATTAGCAAGTTAACATTCCATCAGTTACAGTAGCTGTGTTGACATAAGATGTATTCCTTGAAGTAATTTCCATGCATTGGGGTCAAAATACAAAGAAAAACAAAGCAGTACAATTCACATTGATCTAAAGCCCCATTCAGACATGCACTGCCATCCAAAACTTGTCTAGACATTACCTGGAAGGTAATGAACACAAATGTTCAAATCAGTTGTACCTTAAAATTGACTTTACTTTGCTAACTCCCTAGAACAAATACTGGGTAATTTCCAATTGACCCCCATGTGTGAATGGAGCAGAGAGAATTCCAGAGAATTCATCTCAAGCAAGTGGGCGTGTTGGTGATGTTTCTATCATGTGACTGGTGCCAAAATGGAAGAATTCCGAAGTGTACTTTTTGTGTCCTGCCTCCTGCATGCTCTGACCAAGTGACACCCCTCGTCTAAACCAACCAGAGCATTTCTAGTAGGTGTGAAGGCATCTGACATGGACAGTGTCTGGTTGTGTGCCACATGTGTGACCATGTGTGTGCCACATGTGTGCAGTGACCAGTCTGGGTCCAGAATAAATGTTTGTTCATATACTGAGGCTTTGTACATATATAGTGTGCAATCACAAAACCAGTTGCCATCAGCCAATAGCATTCACTGACAGAAGCACCATAAGCCCACCCCCAAACTGCCAAAACCAGCCCCATGTCAAAATTCAAGCACAAAAATTTCAGTCAAGCACAGAGAGCAACTGCAGGTAATCCACTTGCCGTGTGAAGATAACTATCAAATTGAAAAGGTTAAAACATTTGACAAGGAAAAAAGTTTGAGTACCATATTATGATAAATGCACATGGAATTCTTTTTACTGTACACACGAATTTCACTTTTACGCTTGCAAGATATTTATGCACACAAAATGTTCAAGCTTACAGTTTGTATTTTTCACATTGCGTTTGAGTGCTCCGTAGTTTTGAGTTTAATGTGGTGCCATACTACATGCACTTTGCCGATGTGCATGTGTGGAAAGCATAGCTTCAGATCACACAGTGACCGCGGAGTGCAATATAGTGACAGAAAATTCAGTTGGAAAGGCGAAGCAAATCTGAAAAATATGGGCAAGGTGAAGCATTAATTCCCACTTGTGGGTAGGACGTGTGATAAAGAAAGCCCTTCACACTTTTGCAGTTTAGGGACAAACACTGGGGGTGACGTAAAAAGGGTAAAAAAACAAGGTAAATATGAGAAAACTTCTAATGTTTATTAGAAACTTTATTTCAGTAATATTCTAAATAATTTAGACTCAGGGAGATGAATCAAGTATTACCTTTCAAATGACACCGGGGGGTATTGCACGGAGTAGGATTACGGAAAAGTCTGACTTATTTCGACAAGACTTGCTCATTTAAGTGGGAGTTCTGTTCCATCAATGTGTCTTTAATGAATCCCTGCTGAGCTACCATGGTAATTTAGGAAAGTGAACAAGTCTGCTTCAGACCAGGTTAACTGTCTCACTTAGTTAAGCGTTGTTTCCGATGAAATTCTGTGCTCTCACTACTCAGATTTTAAGAATGAGGAAAACTCCATCAGCAGGCTAAATAAGTGGCAGCTGATCATCAACAACAGCGAAGCCAGAAATCATAGCGTGGGTGGGCCAGCAGAAAATCAGAACAATTTATTTGATGACAAAAGCACACTACAGAGGCAAACTACATACTTTTTAAATCAATTAATGACCTGTGGCATTACTAAGACCAATGAGAAAGAAAGATCTATTTGCCTTGCACCAGCACATTTCCTCCAACTGATATAACCATGCACCCACATACCTGTCAAACATATTGTTTTATCGTACTATATTGCTTCCATCTGGGTAGGTGCAGGACCACTACCCATGCTGCCATGGTAGATCACCAGGTATTCCAAATTTGGGGAACTGTACCGTGCAACAATTTCACCATATGTAAAATGCCCCCCACCCCTCTTTTCTTTGCCCATGATTCAGTCCAATCTGTTAAGTAAATTGTGAAGCCATTTAGTGGCATGGCAGAGTCTAATATATCGGCAGTCAGCCATATCTCAAGTAAATATAGGGTGCATTAGTGTCTCTTATCCATCGTAGCCGCTGGCCAGAAAAATGCTAGGCAGTGGAGGCTGGTGTCAACAGCGTTTCAGTTTCACCTGTATGCCTTTGATTCACTTGCATATACACAGAACACAAGGTACACCCTGGATGCCAACACACACACACACACACACACACACACACGGTGTACTTATCTAAATGAGAACCTTCCTTTCATTTCTATGGGAAAAATTCTAATCCCAACAATGACAACCTTAACCTCTACCCAACCTTAACCATAATTAACCAGACAAAATACAATACTTTTTTGTTTTTTGATTGCATTCACAGATTTTTATAAAATTGAGTTTCCCCTTCTGAGGACTGAAAAAATGGTCCCAACAATGTCACAATAACAGGGTTTTTTCACTTTATCATTTTATATACGTAATCACAAACACGCGCAGGCATACACAGTCATGCAAGTACCTGTATGCTCTGTGGTTGGGCAGAAGGTTTTGAGGGATAATCATTTCTAGGCTGTGTCAGGGTGGTAGTTTCCACTTTCTGATAATTGTACCAAATGGGCCCCTAGGACATTACAGTAATTGAATATTTTCTTGTACCCTTCTCTTAATTTATGTATTTGTTTTACTTTTACTTCTTTGGTATACTCTTTACTTTTTCACAGGTGGCGTTCAGACTCACAGCCTGAATAATGATCCTTTAACTGTGGTATTTTAATCAGAAAACATGGCAGCTGTTTAAGTTATTCACAGGCTGAGGTCAGCTGACAAGCCTTATTAGGGCATGTTTTTGTCACCTGTGTAAACATTGGACTTACAACACAGAACTGAATACCTGTGCAAACAGCATATTATTTAAAAGTTTTTCTCAGGAATATTATATGTCACATTAATTAAGAAAAAATGTAGGACAGCATCTTGCTGTCCTACTGACCTATATGTTTCTCCCAGATAGATTTTTGATAATTTTTATGAAAACATACATTGTAGCAGTGAACACTTTTCAGCTGACTGTATGGTCCCCGGGCAGGATAGTAACCTTCTGGATTCTTCCCTACTTTCCAACTATGGCACCAGACATGCAACAATAAACATAACAAGCTATATGCCCCATTCATCTGTGCAATATTAATTCCCCCTTAACTCCCATGTGGCTTGTACTGAATGTATTGGGAACCATTTTTGTGATGGACCGGCATCTAGCCAGGGTGTCACTTGTCTTTGTCATTGACTTTAGGCTCAGAGTGACCCTGTACCGAATTGTTATTTAAGATGCAGGGATGTTTGATATTAGGATTGAGCTCTACAGTTAAAACTGTTATTTTCCATGTTAAATAATGGCAGATAAGTTAGCTTAACACATTTCATATTATTTGTCTTCACAGCCAGTCGGGGTGCATTTGATTAGTGTGCACACAAGTCCCAATGACCGCATGCTGTGGGCTCTGGACAGCAGAGGCAACGTACACGTGCGCACTGGAATCACAGAGGAGATGCCAGTGGGCACACATTGGGAACATATTCCAGGTAAGTTACTTTAAATCTCCTTGTGTAGTACCAAAAAGAAACTCATGCCACACTCACACGTTACACACAAGCTCACTTACAAACACCGGCTTACTGATGATTAATATACCTTATTCATTTTTGTGACAGCAGGTAGCATAGTGGCTAAGACAATTAAATAGTACCATTGAGCAAGTTACAAAACAAGGACAAGGAACATAAACAGGTCTGGTGAAAAAATCCAATGATAAAAATTGAAAAATCACTCTGGAGTATCAGCTAAATTAATATATTATATATAAGTACAGCAGCACTGAACCTGAGAATATTTGTAGGTATCTGTAGATTTCTTTCTGAAAGTGTTTTTCTGCAATTCTGACTACAATAGGTTAAATGCACATTTATATACTCAGATAAGTCTATACATACTTTATAATCATGTTAGGGAAATTTTACTAAATAGGCTAAAATAAATTTCTGAAATAATTTTCCTCTACAGCAAATGGTACAGTTTAAACTAAAAATTTATGTATGTGTGTAAGTGTAGCAAGGGTTGTGACTATGTTCTCAACAAATTAAGGCCTTTTAAACACTATTATCACTGCAACTACCCGGGTAGTGTTTTACGCAGTGCACATCTCATTTGAGGTTTATCTGAATCCTGGTCCGTTTGCCAAGGGGGCGTGAAAAAAGTAGTGGTCGGTTATCTTGCAGAGATTCACAGGGTTTCCTAGCTTGCCGTTCAAGGTCAACAAAAACAAATAGAGCTTTTTCAAGTCAATAACCAAGTTCTCAGGCTAACAGGTATCTTAAATTACAAAGTTAAAACAATAAACTCATACAATAACTCAATGGTTCAACTCTACAGGTGACACCCACATTCCTCTAGTGAGTCTGGTCTAATCTGGTTAATAAGAAAACCTTTATTTCCTTACTTTTTCCTTTATAGCAACAAAAAAGATGTTCTCCCAATGTTATAAAACAAAGTAGAAATCAGTAATACCACATTAAAAGTAGAGTGAGTTACCTACAGATACTATGAATTTCGCTTTATTTATTCAGTTCTACTAATACTAACTCCTGAAATACTAATTTAATTAAGAAATAATCATAGACCATAACACAGCAGATTACCACTTTTGTCTGTAGTCAGAGAGTCAGATCAAACTTCTTTTTATCAGGCATAGAAATTGATCTGTAAATATGAGCCAGTGGCTCTTAACCCAAAACCCAAGCCCCCCTGCCCTGCCCCGCCCCACCCAGCCAGTCAATATTTTTCCTCTGGTCTGGTCTGAGACATGTAATCAATGGCTTTATCATAAGCGGACAAGTGAAATCATATGTGTGGGTGTTAGAAGAAAAAAATATGCACCGATATGAAATATTTGTTTAATTATTATAATAAACCATGTTGGGAGGGAAAAGGGATACTGAGTGATGATTTTGGACACTTCATATCAGGCTTTTTTCTGTAGTTCAGTACAGATCATGACATGTACAAATACTTAATTTACTGTAATTTTCAATTGGGCAGTGTGTGGCTCTGTGGGTTGGGACTCTGTGATCAAGGCCCTTAACCTAATTGCTCTAGGGACTGACTGACCCTGCTTTCTTAATTGTATATCCCTTTGGATAAAAGCATCTATTAAATAATTACAAATGTAAATTTTAATATAGGGATGACTTATACACCAAAGAACCAAAACATTATGACAATCCACAGATAATGTGACTAACTGTGATTATCTCAGAAATAACTGCACTAATCTAGATCTGAGATATATTAAATGGTGTGACAGGGCCTGCCCCTCTGCTTAGAGCCTGCCTCCGTCTGAGGTTGCAAAGGTTCTCCAGTTATAGCGGGCTTGCTGCCACCTTCTGCTGTCGTGCTCTTTCTATGCATTAAAATGTAAAAATAAAAAGCACCAGAGCTAGAATGGATGCCAGAGAAATGGGCAAGCGTGAAGATCTGAGTGACTTTGACAAGGGACAAATTGTCATGGCCAGGTGATAGGGTTGAAGCATCTCCGAAATGGCAAGGCTTGTGGGGTGGTCCCAGTCAGCAGTAGTGAGTACCTACTGACAGCGGTCAGAGGAGGTAAAAACCATGAATTGCCGACCAACTGCTGGACACCCATAGTTCATTGAATTCACAGGAGCAACAGATGCTGTTCTGTCTATTACAGAGTGACAGAACTGACAGAAAATTGTAACTCACTGTGTCATGCACACTACTGGTTATGGGGCTGCATAGTCCAGCAGTCGGCAGCAGACCAGTTTGAGTGCCCATGCTTACCCCACTTGTAGAACGGTTTGAGTGTTCATGCTTACCCCTCTCATAGACCGGTTTGAGTGCCCCTGCTTACCCCTCTCCACTGACGAAAGTGGGCACATGATAATTTGGATTGGACCTGGGACCAGTGGAATAATGTTGCTTGGTGCAATGAGTCCCGTTTCCTTTGACATCATGTGGATAGGTGGGTACATGCGTGCCGTTTCCCTGGTGCACCAGGATGGGAAGAAGGCAAGCCAGCAGAGGGAAAAAGGCAAGCCAGTGGAGGCAGTGTGATACTCTGGGCAATACTCTGCTGCGAAACCCTGAGTCCAGCCATACATGTGGAGGGGACTTTGATGTGTGACACCTATCACGACATTGTTGCAGACCACGTATGTGGCTGCTTCATCTCGCAATTTAAGGGCTTAAAGGATCTGCTGCTGACATACTGGTGCCAGATACCACAAACTTTTAGAGGTCTTAAGAACATAAGAAATTTACAAACGAGAGGAGGCCATTCGGCCCATCAAGCTCGTTTGGGGAGAACTTAACTAATAGCTCAGAGTTGTTAAAATCTTATCTAGCTCTGATTTAAAGGAACCCATGGTTTTAGCTTCCACTACACTAGCAGGAAGACTATTCCACACTCTAACTACACGCTGTGTAAAGAAGTGCTTCCTCAAATTTGTTTTAAAATGTTCTCCCGCTAATTTCCATTTATGGCCACGAGTTCTAGTATTTAGACTAATATTGAAATAGTCATTTGGCTGAACAGCATCCAGACCCGTTAGAATCTTATAGACCTGAATCATATCCCCCCTTAGTCTCCTTTGCTCAAGGCTAAACAGATTCAGTTCCGCTAACCTCTCCTCATAAGACATTCCTCTAAGACCAGGAATCATTCTCGTAGCTCTTCATTGCACCTTTTCTAAGGCAGCAATGTCCTTCTTGAGGTATGGTGACCAAACCTGCACACAGTATTCTGGGTGGGGTCTTACCAAGGAATTATATAAGTGTAACATCACCTCCCTTGACTTAAACTCCAAACACCTAGAGATATAACCCAACATTTTGTTCGCCTTTTTTATTGCTTCCCCACACTGGCGAGAGTGGGACAGGGAAGCATCAACATACATACCGAGATCTTTCTCGTAATCAGCTACCTTTATTTCAGTGGAACCCATAAAATATCTGTACTTTATATTTCTGCTCCCTGCATGGATTACCTTACATTTATCTGTGTTAAATTTCATCTGCCAAGTATCAGCCCATTCGCTAATTAAATCCAGATCCCGTTGAAGCCTCTCTGCTGCTAGATCAGTATCTGCTATCCCGCCCACCTTGGTGTCGTCTGCAAATTTAACCAGTTTACTGTATATATTTGTGTCAATATCATTAATGTAAATTAGGAACAATAGTGGTCCTAAAATTGAACCCTGCGGTACCCCACTATGAACAGAGGCCCACTGTGACATTGTGCCTCTAATAACTACTCGCTGCTTCCTGTCAGTTAGCCAGTTTTTGATCCAAGCTGCCACAGTTCCTAAAATCCCTGCAGCTTTAAGCTTTAGCAAGAGCCGTTTGTGGGGGACAACATCAAAGGCCTTCTGGAAATCTAAGTAAATCACATCATAGGCCTTGTTGTGATCAATTTCACTTGTAGCTTCCTCAAAGAACTCAAGTAGATTCGTTAAGCAGGATCTACCTCTCCTAAATCCATGTTGGCTATCCTTTATAATGTTATTTGCATCTAGGTAATCTACCATTTTCACTTGAATTATAGCTTCCATTATTTTTCCAGTAATGCTAGTTAAACTGATTGGCCTATAGTTTGCTGGATTACTTCTATCCCCTTTTTTGAATATGGGTGTTATATTAGCATGCTTCCAATCTGATGGTACCACACCCGCAGATAACGATTTCTGGAATATTGAAGTTAAAGGTTGGCTAATAAGATGCCATCAGGCCCCTGCGATTTATTTATTTTGAGTTTAGCTAGGCTTAGTATCACATCAACCTCAGTTATACATATATTGGTCATAGATGATGCTGTATTCGTATTAATTGGTGGTAAGTTACTTGTGTTCTCTATTGTGAACACCCTTGAAAAATAATCATTAAACTCATTTACCATATCAATTTCGTTATCAATTATAAGTCCCTTACTATCCTGCAAATTAGTGATTTCAGCTTTTAGTGCTCTCTTGGAGTTAAAATATTGGAAGAAACCTTTACTGTCATGCTTAGCCTCCAATGCAATTTTTCTTTCTACATCCCTCTTTGATAGCCTAATGTCATTTTTTAACTCTGCCTGTAGACTTAGATACTCCTGCTTAATTTTGAAATCATTAGTTATTTTCCAGTTGTGGAACAGAGCCCTTTTCCTCCTGACTTTATCCTTAATTTCCTTAGTAAACCACCTTGGTTGTTGTTTCCTAGATTTAGTTTTGCTGGAAACAGGTATGAAGTCCTCTTGCACTTGCAACAATGTGCTTTTGAAAAATTCCCATGCCTCTTCAACTGTTTTGCTATTTAACTCTGTCCAGTTTACAGTTTCTAATTTACGTCTCATACCATTAAAGTTAGCCTTCCTAACATTGTACACTTTTAATTTCGACTTTGCTCTTCGGACACTAAAATTAACCTTGTTGAATATATGCTTCAGTGGATCACAGCTAAATTAGCTGCACATGGAGGACCAACATCATAATAAACAGGCAGTCAAAATGTTTTGGCTTTTCAGTGTACTGTATGTGGCTCATTTTAATTATGAACTGGAAAAAATCAATTATAATCCAATTTATCATATGGAGAATACTCTGTTTTTTCTACATTTTAGGCCTGCATGCCAGTCATCTTGTTCTGAGTGTAAGGACTGTGTGGGTTCGCTGCCCTAATGGGGAAATAGCCCGGCGCTATGGGATCACAGATAAGAATCCAGCTGGAGACTACTGGAAGAAAATCCCTGGTCAAGTTAGCAAGCTCTCCGGTAATTGATGCATATAATTCAGGCCACTATTTTTCATGTTTTTGTCCATCTTCATCAATTATGTTTGTTGTGAGGTTCCTTTTATATGTCATGGACTGACAGATTTGGTATAAATATCTCCCATGTGAGTTAGGTGAAGTGAGTGCAACATTACTGTTTGGTTCAACCTATGTAGGCTGCAGTCCATGTAGGGTTGATGTCATGATCCATTCCACATTTTTAGAGGATTTCTATACTTCTTAAATATCTGTGTGCACACTTTTGAACACACACATTCAAAAGTTTGGGATCACTTAGAAATGTCCTTGCTTTTTTTAAAAAAAAGGTAAGTACTGTATATTAAAACACCAGATTGATCAGAAATACTGTATAGACATTGTTAATGTTGTAAATGACTTTCATAGCTGGAAACAGCTGTTTTTAAAAGCATATCTACATTGGTGTACAGAGGTCCATTGTCAGCAAGAATTAGGCCTGTGTTCCAATGGAATGTTGTGTTTGCTAATGCAGGTTTATCATTTTAAATGGTTAATTGATCATTAGAAAATCCTTTTGTAATTTATGTTAACACATGAAAAGTGTTGTGCTTATTAAAGAAGCAAAAAATTGGCCTTCTTTGGACTAGTTGAGTATCTGGAGCATCAGCAATTGAGGGTTCAATTACAAGCTCAAATTGGTCAGAAACAATGAACTTTGTTTTGAAACTTGTATTTGTCTATTCTTGTTCTGAGAAATGAAGGCTATTCCATACAGGAAATTGCCAAGAAACTATGATCTTGTACAATGTTATGTACTACTCACTTCACAGAGCAGTGCAAACTGGCTTTAACCACAATAGAAAGAGGAGAGGGAGACCTCAGTGCACAACTGAGCTAGAGGAAAAATATATTAGATTGTGTAGTTTGAGAAACAGACGCCTCATAGGTCTTCAACTGGCAGCTTCATTGAATAGTACCTGCAATAGACAAGTCTCAACATCAACAGTGAAGAGGCAACTCCAGGATGCTGGCCAAACTTTTGAAAATTTTGAATTTTTTTTTTTTAAACAATCAGTTGAGACGCAGTTTAAACAGGGTTTCTGCAGGTTTTCTAAGAGTAAATTTAAGACTTTTTTAAGACCTTTTTAAGACCAAATAAAGAAAATTTAAGGAAAAAAAAAATATCGTAGGGAAATTCATACGAATATATTATAATCATAAGAATTATGATATTATATTATAATCATAAGAATATACGTATTCTTCGGCCTTCCAATCGCACTACATGTCTAAATAGCGCGCTTTAGAAGAAAGGGTTCATCTGCGCATGCTTGTCAAGTTCTTCTTCGGGTTACTGACAGATGAAGCAGCACATAACGCCATCTACCGTTCAATGAATATTGAGCGATCTAAGCCATGTAGCACAGAAATTACGCTTTCGCTTCTCTTTAAAATCAAAACACATGAGGAAACAATCCCTCACAAAAATTTATGCCATGATCATATGAATTTAAGACTTGCTGGTCTGATTTAAGACCTTTTCAAGGCCTTAATTCACGGAAAAGTGATTTAAGACTTTTTTAAGACCCGCGGAAACCCTGTTAAAGATCAGTGTTATTAGTCATGTGAGTGGTGTCTCTGACTAATGCAGTTATGTTTCTACTCAACAGTGACTCCTGAAGATGAGTTGTGGGCTATCAGTCTCTCTGGCAGTTTGATTTGCAGACTGACAAAAACACTCCTGCACAATGTGTGTAATTCAAAGATCAGTTTAGGATGCCTAAATGATGATTTAGAAGATGAGTGGGAAGTGATCTAAAAAAGAATTCAACAGTTCTATATGATGCACTTCCCAACTTTTTGGTGACATTTTATGTACTGTGTGAATATCATAAATACACACACACACACACACATGTTCTTTCTTGTTAACCTCTGCAATTCCTAATATTCCATCAACCTGCTTAATTTCGGTGTTTGTTCTCATTTTATGTCTTTTATGTCAACAAGAGCAGGTGCAGCACGACTTCAAAGTAATAACTATGTTTATGAATACACTTTTATAAGTACATAGTACACAATAACCTGTTTCCTCTAGCTCTATGCATGTGCTTCACAAAAACATTAACTTTGCTAATGAGATACAAAAAATATGTGAGTATGGAGAAACTACAGTAAAATGAGAATGAATCATCTTTGTTTTATTTGAGAATTAAGTAAAATCCTGTTTTGCACCTTGTGGTTGCCATGTTGTTCTGCTGGGGAATTTTCTTCATATTTATGGTACCCATTGTAAAAATTTGTATTTTCAAGTCCTATTCAATGTGGTTTGTATGCTGTAAACATTAATATTTTAATGTAAAATAAATGTCTTGTAAATATCAACTGTATAACATTTAACACAGAAAATTTCAATGCAGTAAGTTAATGCATCAACTTAATTATCACATCAGTATGAGTAGGCTATCTATTCTTTATTTTTCAGATTCTTTCTTGTTCCTCATTCTCCTTCCCTGCTCAATAAAATCTAGCCTTTACGCCTAATTTCACACCCCTAATCATCCCAGCTTCAAATCTGAGATTCAGTAACTACCCTGTCCCGATCCGCATTGGCGGTTTTCTAACAGCTGATGCACATTTCTGGTTTGATTGTAATTATACTGTCATCACTTGGCTCCTCGTTGTGAAATTTTGTGAATTGCTCCATTCCTGTGATTAGACCTACTGGTGCCTGTGTTGCCAACCCTTGTGTGACAATGCTCTGCCTTTTGGATTTTGTTTTGGACTCAGTATTGCACTGGAGTGTTCTCAACACCTTACCTGTCCCGCCTCTGGGATTTTGTTTTGGACTCAGTACTTCCCCAGTGTCTTTTCTGATCTCTTGCCTGTTTTTCGAGTTGTGGCTTTAGATGGTGGTTTTACTAATAAATGACAATGAATTGTTCTGCGACTGGATCCGGGTCTCCATCATTACTCATAAATTCTGTCTTTTAAAGCAAGTGATTTAATTTTTATTGACGAAGCTGAAATTTGGATCTATAGTCACTTTTCTCCTTTCTTGAATTAAAGCGACATATAGAGTCAATTGTAAAGGGTGGTAAGATCAGGACTTTAATGCAGGTGGCATTTGGTATTTTAATTCAAAAAAGTAATCCCATACAGCAGTGGTTTTCAACCTGTGGGCGACGGTATTGCAGGGGGGCCGCCAATTATTATTAATAGAAATTGTAATATTGTTAATATAATAAAAAATGTCTAGTCAAAATCAAATAAATCATAATTTGATATATAATGAAATAAATTACCAGTTTATTCAATAAAGACAATTAACAGCCTTGCTTCCGAGTACTTATTTAACCCGACACAAAAAGCGGGATCGTTTAAATTCTTTCGCAGTGGGCCGCGGAAACATATGTGTTTGGCTGTGTGGGCCGTGAGTTAAAAAAGGTTGGGAACCACTGCCATACAGATTCTAAATTATATGACAAAAAATATAATTGGTAATGTAATCCTTTGTATAACTTTTTGTAATCTAATCTGATTGGATCACTTCTATACATTGACCTGATCTAATTTCTGTTATTGTTTTCACAATATTATCATACAGTAGGCTTTTTAGAACGGACAACCTACAGTATACCCAAAAAACCCACAGCAAGGCTGACTGAGTTAGTGGAGCACACCACATGAAACTGTTTTGTTAATACATATGAGTCGTGGAAGAGATTAATGCTCTCTCAGAGGTAACTTCAAGTATTGGTGAAGAAAGTGACAACTCAGCAGCTGCAATATCTCTTAAAGAAAAGAAGACACTGTGGATAAACCATATAAAGAAATTGGTGGTATCTCGGTGCTTTGGTAATCTATAGTGTAACGTAGCAGACTTGTGCTGTGTACTGTAAACTCTGCTGAAAACTTGTGTCAACTAAAACTGGAACACCAAAATTATTTGATCAACTGAAGCATTGCCATCCAGTAGAACATTTAATCGCGTACAGTAGGCAGCAGGGGCGTAGCAAGCTTTTCAAAAGTGTGGGGGATGAATTACTTCAGCTGTTTTAATTGATTTAATATTGAAACTGTTTGTGATCAATATTCATTCAAACATCAATAGTTTTACTAATGAGGTTTCTGCTGAAATACATCTGAATATACTGTACCTTATCTGAAACTAAGAAAAGTAACATTCCTACTATACTGTACTACATGAAAGACACACTGCAGACTTCAAGTATTTCTCACATCCCTATCCAGCGAATTAAATAATTTAATTTATTATCTGTAAAAACAAAAAACATCGAAAAGGCATGTGATGTTTTAAAATATACGGCTTGTTTACCTCAAGAGCTTCGTAAAAAGACATGAAAACAACAGCGAAACCGTGTACAAATCAGCGCGCGACAGGGGAAACCTAGGGAAACTGAACTGCCCGGAACACCGGATTCGCCATTGACGACACCGGCTGGCTGTAAAGTGCGCGTCAACCGGGCTAGGCTCGAGCAGCATCTCAGCCCCAATAACAGCAGTTTTTTTATTCACAGAACCGGCCAGTATAAGAGTAAGTTTCAAATTTAACTCACTCTCTCTTCGCAGCCTCAAAGACAATGATGGCGTGAATGCGCGATGGCGCTGGCGGGTAAGGTTTAAAGTATGGAACATTCCGAACAGGGGGCCGCGCGCTCCTTCTTCGGTTCAGTCTCTGTCCAGAGATGACCTTTAGATGACTATTTTCATGTATTTAAAAAAACTGTGATTTATCTACAACTACGTGTATAATACGCCCCCCGCACCAAAAAACGGTGTGACCCAGTTCGCTATATAAAAACAGGGATGCACAGCGCAAGCCTTTAATTTCCGTTGGTAATTTAATGTCGGTGTTTTCCCTTTAAGAGCGACTTTTAAAAGTTCTCCACATCATTTTAATTGCTTAATTATCCAAATATGTTGCATGCATTGCAGTGGAAAAACTGCTTTGTTTAAAGAGAAAAAGAAGATGCTTTATTTATATAGCACCTTTCATACATGAAATGCAACTCAAAGTACTTTACAATAAAGTGAAATGTGATTTTTAAAAGCTTTTTAAAACAATGAAGTGATTCTGCTTCTCTGCTATGGGTATAACGTATTCCAAAGTTGTTGAAAACAGGACCCTTAGTCAACATTGATTCAATGGCTCATTTTCAACATAGAAATTGTTGTTGTTGTAAAAATGTTGATTTAAAGTTGAAGTTGTAACTTCAACCACAAAACAAACTTTCTGACCATAATTCAATGTTGAATCAATAACGATTGCTATCTGGGAAAGTACCTGGAAAACGGAGATGTAAATAATCATAACAACCATAAGTTCCCGCCTCCTCTGCACGAGCTGACCGATAAATCTAATACACCAAGAGAGGCAAGACTTAAGGCAGAACAGCCAATCATCAGCCGGTGTCATGTTTGAGAGGGAGGGGAGAGGAGAGCTGAAGCGAGCGTAGACACAGAGCGGCCAGAGAAACGGAGGAGCGAATGCGAAGGCATTTGTTCAAAACTGCGGGAAAACTGTAGAAAAAGTGTGGGTGTTGAACCCTCTCACCGGGAAAAGTGTGGGTGTTAAAACACCCACATCCCCCACGGGTGCGACGCCCCTGGTAGGCAGGGTGGCCTGGTCTTGTGCATACTTCTAGCCTATGTTTATAATGCCATTAAAACACACACACAAACATAGTGTCATGTTCGCTGGCGATCCGGGAAACAGGGATACGGAGCCAGGAAGTAGGGCAAACGGGGTTTATTAGGGCAGGATCCACGATACGGGGAAGAACGAAGAGTAACATCAATGACAAATCTACCGAAGACTGACTCAGACGAGGACTAAGTACACAAGACTAGGCAAACGGAACAGGCAACAGGTGAGAACAATCAGGGATGAACACGAGGTAATGAGGTGGGCGTGGCACACATTAGGATCGGACAGAGCGGGGCGTGACATAACCCCCCCCCAAAGGCGCACACACCGGGCGCGCCCGAGAGGAGGCGACGGACAAGACGAGACCGGGGAACAGGACCTGGAAGACAAAAGCAAGACATCAACCAGGGACCGGAAACAGGACCGAGACACAGAACAGGAACAGGGACGAGAAGAACGACAAGACCTGACAGAGGACAGGGGGAACGCAGACAGGCAGACAGAAAAGGGCGACACGGAGGGAACCTCCACAGGCGACACAAAGGGGCCAGGAGTGAACAGAGGAGGAACAGAGGGACAAGGAACAGACACAGGCGGGACGAAGGGAGGAGGCGCAGACAGGGGAGACCAGACCGGAACGGAAGGGGGACAAATGGGAGCCCGAAGGAGCCCAGGCGGGCGACAGGCAGTGGCCGGAGGGGCCGCAGGCAAGAGGGAGGAGGGAGCTGGAGGGAACCACACAGGGGCTAAGGGGAGTGAAGGGTCGAGGGAGTGAAGGCACGGAGGGAGCAGGAGGGGACACCGGTGCAGGCAGGCAGGAGGGGGAAGCCGCGGCAGGCAGAGGCGCAGCCGGAGCCGGGGAAGGTGCCGTCCGACGCCAAGCCGGAGCAGGGAGGCCCGGAGGCGGCCGACACGGAGGCGGGACCGAGGACCGGCACCGAGGAACCAGGGGGGGACCCGGCGGAGACCGCCGACCCCGAGCCGGAGGACCCGCAGGCAGCCACTCAGCCACAGCCAGGGGCCGAACGAGCGAACCAGGGGGCAGGGCGGGCAGGACCTGAGCCTGGCGCCTATGTCCCCGTCCCTTCCGGGATACCGAAAGGCGGGGTCCTGGGGGGTGTCGGCCCCGTCGGGGCAAGGGCGAGGGAGTCAAGAGGGAGGTCCCTGAGGGTGGAGGCTCAGGCAAAGCAGGGGGCGTGGCCGCAGTCGGTGCAGCCGGAGCCGCGGGCGTGGCCGCAGGCGGTGCAGCCGGAGCCGCGACCAGGACGGGCAAGACGGGAGAGTCAGGCTGGACGGGAGAGCCGGGCTGGACGGGCAGAGAGGCGGCCTCAGGCAGGGCCGCGGGCGTGCGGCCAGCAGGGGGCGCCTCGGCAGGCGCTGCCGTCACGTGGCCAGCAGGGGGTGCCTCGGGCGTGTGGCCAGTAGGGGGCTCCTCGGCAGGCACCTCAGTCATGTGGCCAGCAGGGGGCGCCTCGGAGGGCACATTGGGCGTGCGGCCAGCAGGGGGCGCCACGGGCAGAGCGGCTTCCTCCGCTGCAGGCGGAGGCGAAGCCAGGCCCTCGGGCGGAGCTGCAGCGAGCACCCTCATTTCCTGACCAGCAGGGGGCGCCCCTCGGGCAGTGCCACAGGCAGAGAGGTGGCAGCTGCAGGGACTGCAGGCAGAACAGGCGAGTCAGGCAGGACAGGCGGGTCAGGCAGTGCTGGCAGGTCCGGAGCAAGCAGGTCCGGAATAGTCACGCCTGGGACTGCCCCTTTAAGGGCTTTTGGGACCCGGGGAATGCCGTCTCTTACAGCGCGTATTCCTCCGTGGCCCAGGCACGCCGGCCGGTAGCCGTAAGCCTCTAACGGAGGTGGCTTTTCCTCAACGTGAGGCTTACCGGCATCAGCGGCGTCTTCCCAGGTGGAGAGAAGTGAGCACGCTCCAGGAAGAGCACGCTCGGGGCGGCTGTCTTCTTTCCCCTGCGCCTCTTCCTCTTTGGAAGGGCGGGGCTCTCTAGCAGCCAGGGCAGGTCTCCAGAGCTGGGGGGTTGAGCGGCAAAAGCTCCATCACGCTCAGTTTTGCACCCCGGAAGAGCCGTCTTTCGCTGGGCGGCTGAGGTTGGAGCCTTTGCTGTCTTGCTGGAGACCGGGATGGAGGTAGGTGGTGAGTCGGGGGGCGGCTCCCAGGAGGCGTATCCCAGAGGGGACAGCCAGACTGCCGCTCTCTCCCTCAGCCGCCGTAGGTGTTCTCCCACCTTCTTATGCAGCTGCTCCTCACCTATGTCGTACCTCCTTTTTTTGAGGACCCAACATCTTTCCACCAGCTGGCGGGCTACTGGATCGTCCTGGAGCTCCAGCATGTTGGTCCACCATATTACCTCTTCTTCTACGGGGAGATCCTCCCCGGTAGCGCTGAGCGTTTGGAGGAGATTTGTCATTCTGTCACGTTCGCTGGGGAGGCAATCCGGGAAGCAGGGATACGGAGCCAGGAAGTAGGGCAAACGGGGTTTATTAGGGCAGGATCCACGATACGGGGAAGAACGAAGGGTAACATCAATGACAAATCTACCGAAGACTGACTCAGATGAGGACTACAGTAAGTACACAAGACTAGGCAAACGGAACAGGCAACAGGTGAGAACAATCAGGGATGAACACGAGGTAATGAGGTGGCACACATTAGGATCGGACGGAGCGGGGCATAACACATAGGTATTCTTTTTTTAATTCAGAGTAATTTCATTAATAATTTTTTTATTTAATTAATGAGGTACGCAAAGGTATTAGTGTATGTAAACATCAGTTATAATGGTGGTCCGCAGCTAGGGCATGCTTTAAGTTTGTGAACTACTGCTTTAAATGGTTTTAGGTGGTGTGCAACATGTTTATAAATCAAAATTAAATCCGGCCCCCTGATCAATCATTTTCCACAGAGACTAAAAAAAAATTCACCACCACTAATCAACACCCCCCCTAACCTGCCGCCACCATAGTCTACAGTTTTTATCACCAGCTGTTTAGTAGATCATCCATAATATTGTTTTTTTTCATGCTTTCACATTTTTCTTTCTTCTAAAAAAATATATTTAATTTTATCGTTTATCCAAATATTTTTGAAGTATCACATATTGTTTTTTTAGATGTTGCCCCGCCCTACCAAGCAAGACTTCAGGCCCTCCCATGAGCCAGCTCAGGATAAGCTGTTTCAAGATAGATGGATGGAAGATCAGATTATTTTGTATTGATATACAGTGCTAATTTTGGTATTTTAGCTTTACTTGCAATGATAAGGTACACTCTAGAGCAGGGGTCCCCAACCACCAGGCTGTGGACCGGTACTGGGCCGTGGAGCATTTTGTGCCGGGCCAGGGCGACTGGAAAACAGAGGCTGTTTTATTTTGGAAGACACTTCCATCTGTGGCTCATACAGTAGGTGGCGATAAGTCAACACACTTGGTAATTACAGTAAAATCCTGTTATAGTGGACTCGCTTATAACGGAATATCGTCTATAACGGATGAGGTCCGCTGGTCCGCTGTGCGCCTTTAAGAACATGCCGAGAAAGCATTGGATATCGTGAACTTGCATATAATGGAATTTTGCTTATAATGGACCAACAATTTGGTCCCCAGGGGCGCTTTTAACTGTAGTTTTGTTCAGCTATAATGGACATACAGGCTCCGCCTACAAGGCGCGTGGCATGCTGGTGATATCCAGCGCAGATACCTAGTCTGGATTATTAATAGTCACGTACAGTATCTGGTCAGGTAAGGTTGGATTATTACATGTACAATATAATAATCTATACCACAAGTGTGTCTGCTGGGGTGTGGATGTGGAGTAAATGGTGTCCTATAGTTGTGTTCTGGGCATACAGCATAACGAACTTTGGATATAATGGACTGTTTTGCCAGGTCCCTTGAAGTCTGTTATAATGGGATTTTACTTTAGTTAAATATTGCGCACCTCATTATCTTTGTTACACGTCTCCGCTCCCTCCCCCAACCCGGCTTGTAAGAGGGAAACAAGCTCAGGGCTCATGGTGAGTTGTATTTAAAAACTTTGTTTTTAGTTGTTTCTATATCGGTCCGTGAAAATATTGTTTTATATGAAATTGGTTCATGGAGCAAAAAAGGTTGGGGACCGTTACATGTCTCTTAACACACCCTCCCCTCCCCCCCTGGTCTGCAGAAATGTTAACGGAATAAAACCGGTCCATGGTGGCAAAAAGGTTGGGGACCACTGCTGAAGAGTACAGTTTAATCCCTGATTAATAAACCTACATACACTCACCTAAAGGATTATTAGGAACACCTGTTCAATTTCTCATTAATGCAATTATCTAATCAACCAATCACATGGCAGTTGCTTCAATGCATTTAGGGGTGTGGTCCTGGTCAAGACAATCTCCTGAACTCCAAACTGAATGTCAGAATGGGAAAGAAGGGTGATTTAAGCAATTTTGAGCATGGCATGGTTGTTGGTGCCACACGGGCCGGTCTGAGTATTTCACAATCTGCTCAGTACCCTGGGATTTTCACACACAACCATTTCTAGGGTTTACAAAGAATGGTGTGCAAAGGGAAAAACATCCAGTATGCGGCAGTCCTGTGGGCGAAAATGCCTTGTTGATGCTAGAGGTCAGAGGAGAATGGGCCGACTGATTCAAGCTGATAGAAGAGCAACTTTGACTGAAATAACCACTCGTTACAACCGAGGTATGCAGCAAAGCATTTGTGAAGCCACAACACGCACAACCTTGAGGCGGATGGGCTACAACAGCAGAAGACCCCACCGGGTACCACTCATCTCCACTACAAATAGGAAAAAGAGGCTACAATTTGCACGAGCTCACCAAAATTGGACAGTTGAAGACTGGAAAAATGTTGCCTGGTCTGATGAGTCTCGATTTCTGTTGAGACATTCAAATGGTAGAGTCAGAATTTGGCGTAAACAGAATGAGAACATGGATCCATCATGCCTTGTTACCACTGTGCAGGCTGGTGGTGGTGGTGTAATGGTGTGGGGGATGTTTTCTTGGCACACTTTAGGCCCCTTAGTGCCAATTGGGCATCGTTTAAATGCCACGGCCTACCTGAGCATTGTTTCTGACCATGTCCATCCCTTTATGACCACCATGTACCCATCCTCTGATGGCTACTTCCAGCAGGATAATGCAATCATTTCAAATTGGTTTCTTGAACATGACAATGAGTTCACTGTACTAAAATGGCCCCCAAAGTCACCAGATCTCAACCCAATAGAGCATCTTTGGGATGTGGTGGAACGGGAGCTTCGTGCCCTGGATGTGCATCCCACAAATCTCCATCAACTGCAAGATGCTATCCTATCAATATGGGCCAACATTTCTAAAGAAAGCTTTCAGCACCTTGTTGAATCAATGCCACGTAGAATTAAGGCAGTTCTGAAGGCGAAAGGGGGTCAAACACCGTATTAGTATGGTGTTCCTAATAATCCTTTAGGTGAGTGTACAGTATGTAAGCAGTTAAATATTTAAGTTTAATAAAACATCATATAAACACACATTCTCCCACAGCACATGTATGACAGCGAGTGATGTATCAAAAATCTTTCCCAAGGAAAAAAAAAAAAACAGATTTGATGTGATATCCTAGCCCTTCCCATACCTGAAGAGACGCAGTCAAAGGAGAGACAAAATGACAAATAAAAAAGAAATTGTAAAACAGCTGTGCTCCTGACTCAAAAAGACCAAGATGGGACCTGTGGATAATTTGCAGTGTTTTGTACAAAGCAAGAGGCAAAAGCTGGAAACAGTGTTGTGCTGCCTATGCCTGAAAGAGACATGACTGGGCCCATCCACCAGTGCGCCTATGGAGGCTGCTCTGTGCTGTAGTTGGGTGCCTGTGATTCACTCATTTGAGGACCTGAGAGCAGAGTAAGAATTGCCAAATGGATGGTAACCAGTATGTGCTTTCAAATATCCTGAGGCAGAGTTTTGCCTCTACTTACTTGAAAAGTGGGGAGTCAGGGGAATCTGACAAATATGAGGTAACATAGTAGTAGGTCATCAGACATTTTGAAGTCAAGTTGTCATACCATCCACAGACTAGGAGGGATTCACAGTCGTTTAAAAAGTGCAACAAAGCAACAAAGGTCACTGTAAAACAGGTGGGGCTTGCACTCAAGACACATGCTTACACTGGAAAATTCACTGTAGTCTGAGATGGTCCAGTTTATTGTCCAGCAACTGAACGTTGAGCCGGCTTAGTCTCTTGACACATTTCCATTTCCTCTTGCACTGCTTATGGCACCTTCTCACTTGCAATCACTTCTGTGGTCTCTCAATCTGGTTTATGTAGCAAGACAAGGCAGTTCCTCCTTTTGTACTACAGTGGTACCTTGGTTTACGAGCATAATTCGTTCCGGAAACATGCTTGTAATCCAAAGCACTCGTATATCAAAGCGAATTTTCCCATTAGAAATAATGGAAACTCATATGATCTGTTCCACAACTCAAAAATATTCATATAAAAATTTATACAAAATATAAAGTAAAAATACATAAAACAAATTAACCTGCGCTTTACCTTTGAAAAGAATCGTGGATGGTGTAAGGGAGACGAGAGAGGAGAAGAGGAGGGTTATTTTGTAGGACGACTTACTATAATTAACGGAATCACTGCTATCTGTTGGCTCACTGGAATCTTTTTCTGTTTGTGCGACTTTAACAAGGAACCCATCCAATGATGTGGACATTGCATTGTCGTTAAACAGATTCATCGCTCGCAGATTCATCGCTCGCCCTTATTCAGGTGGTGCTTTTCTACTAAATTTTGACTATACGAGTGAGGGATGCCGACTGAGACCGAGCATGGGAGACGATTACCCACAGTTCCGCAGCATGAGAAAGTGAATAACCATTGGTTCAGTTGTGATGACGTGCACTCGGTGTCAAAACAAGAAGCGCACGCATGAAGTCATGAAGAAGAATCTAAATACATCTTCCCCGGGCAAAAGCGAGACGCCGTCATCGAAAAGAAGTCGCCCGGCAGACTCCCCCGGAACAACTTCGCCGACCAGTAAAGACTTTACCGACATCCTGGAGTCAATCGACAAGCGATTGTCCAGCTTCGACGCGAGGTTATCTCTGGTCGAGATTTTACATCAGGAGTTCAAATCCCTGAGGGAGTCTTTGGAATTCAGCCAGCAACAGGTGGAAACACTCGCTGCTGACAACGCCTCACTACGGGACTCGGTCAAGTCTCTAGCTGAGAATGTGACCAATCTAAAAGAAGAAAATAAAAAAATAAAAGAGACTGTCATCGATCTCCAAGCCCGTAGTATGAGAGATAACCTGGTGTTTTCAGGCATCCCGGAATCTGCTGAAGAGGACGCAGAAATTACGGTTAAAACATTTATCAAGACCCACCTGAAGCTTCCAGAGGACACTGTGAAAAACATCTGCTTTGACAGAGTCCATCGGCTGGGAGCTAAGAGGCCTGGTGCCCTGAGACCGCGTCCTATTGTGGCCAAATTCGGGAATTTCAAGCAGAAGCAGCAGGTGAAGAGTCGCGGCAGGGAGCTGAAAGGAACGGACTTTGGCGTAAACGACCAATTCCCCAAAGAGATTCTGGAGCGACGCAAAGTTCTGTTCCCAATCCGACGCAGCTCCATTCAGAAGGGCTCCCGAGCTGTCATCGCCGTGGACCGGCTCTACGTGGATGGGCAGTTCTACCGCGACCCTAACATCACTCCCTGGTTATATTAACGCCACTCCAGATAAGAACCCGTTATATTTTTCTTCTTCTTTTCCCTAATCCTATTCCGTTCACATCAATCTAGCTTATACATGTTAATTCGCTAATTTAATGTTATGTCATAACAAATACACTGCCGTCAGTCTCCGCAGCGCTTCAGTCCTAACAATGTTTTCGTTTCTATGTTTCTTATTTACACCCTTACTCGCGTGCCCCTTTGTATGTCTTTTTCACTTCTCCCTGCTTTCCCTGCACCGATCACCTGCTTTAAATCTCTACTCACTCACTCATAACACCCTCGATTTTTACACATCTGCACGGCACGACCATGTACATATGTACTCAGCTTCACCACAACCACTCCGACCTTATAGTGCACACAGACATATAGGATACACACGCACACAAGCGCTCACACGCTTGCTCATATCTAACTCATTTGCACGTGCAATATTAGCTACACACACATGTCTATGGGCACACTAAGGTTTGTCTCATGGAATGTGCATGGAGCTGGCTCCAGAGAGAAGAGGTTAAAAATATTTAGCCAGCTTAAAAAACTACAGGCAGACGTTGTTTTATTACAAGAGACTCATAGATCTGCCACAGCTACAGATGAACTTAAAACACCTGAGTTTCCTAATGTGTTCTCAGCCTGTTATAACTCTAGGCAAAGGGGAGTAGCAATTTTAATACATAAAAATGTTAATTTCACATTACTCAACACAATTATAGATCCAGAAGGTAGATTTATAATCATTAAATTATCTATACTTAACAAAAAGTTATGTATTGTTAGTATATATGGTCCAAATGTTGATAACCCTTCATTCTTCCACGTTTTCTTTACCGCACTCTCTGAACACCTAGATAGCTCACTCGTTCTTGGGGGCGACCTCAACTTCGCACTAAATAAAGAAATGGACAGGCTCAGTACAGCTGCTCAGCGCAATTGGGAATCCATAAATATAGTTAAGCAGTACATGAGCGACCACGGACTTTGCGATGCATGGCGTTCTCTTCACCACAACCGTAGGGAATATACTTTCTTCTCACACGTCCATCACTCGTATTCCCGTCTGGATTATTTCCTAGTCAGTAGCTCACTGCTGAGTGACATTTCAGACACTGAGATACACCCTATAGCTGTCAGCGATCATGCTCCTGTATCTTTAACCCTAATAAATAAGAAAGCCATTCCACCAATTAGAAACTGGAGATTTAATACATCATTGCTTAAAGATGGAGATTTTATTAACTATTTCAAAAAAGAGTGGGCCTTATATTTAGACTATAATGACCTGCCTGGAACATCAGCATCTGTTCTCTGGGAAGCAGGCAAAGCTGTGATGAGAGGTAAAATAATCTCATTCTCATCACATAAAAAGAAAAGAGAAAACAAGTATATTCAGGAATTAGAAGAAACCATCAAATCCTTAGAAGAAGCTTATGTATCATCCCAGGAACAGGAAATACTGAACAAAATACGTAAAGCAAAATTAGAATTAAATAAAATTATTCATAAAAAAACACAATTCTTAGCACAAAGACTTCGCTGGCAAAATTATGAATATGGTAATAAATCAGGTAAATTTCTAGCTAACCAGTTAAAAATAAATAAAGAAAAAACAACTATATGTGCTGTTAAAGACTTAACTGGGGATACAGTATATGACCCTGAAAAAATAAACAACACTTTCAGGGACTTTTACAAATCTTTATACTCACCACAGATAAACCCATCTAAAGACGAAATTGATCAGTTTCTTGATAGTATAACCCTTCCGAAATTATCAGATAATCAAATGATGGCACTGGATTCCACGCTGACACCAGGTGAACTCCAGGAAGCTTTGAACAGTATGCCCAATAATAAGGCTCCAGGTCCAGATGGATTTCCAGTAGAATTCTATAAAGAATTCTGGACAATTCTGTCACCAACATTCTACAGAATGTTGCAGGAAACCAAGGTAAATGGTAGACTACCACCAAATATGAATTCTGCCAACATTAGTCTCTTGCTAAAACCAGGCAAAGACCCTATTTTGCCTACCAGCTATTGTCCAATATCCCTTATTAATGTTGACCTTAAAATAATCTGCAAAGCTCTCTCAAAAAGAATAGAGAAGATAACCCCTCACATAATTCATCCTGACCAAACTGGTTTCATAAAAGGGAGGCACTCATCAACAAACACACGTAGATTACTCAATCTGATAGACTATTCGTGCAATAAAAACCTTCAAATCACAATATTGTCTCTAGATGCAGAAAAAGCATTCGATAGAGTCAGTTGGAGTTTTTTATTTGCAACATTACACAAATTTGGTTTTGGAACCTCTTTCATAAACTGGTTAAAAATATTATATAGTTCCGCAACAGCATGTGTTAGGACAAATGACCAAACATCCTCTAGCTTCTGTCTCAAGAGGGGCACCAGGCAGGGATGCCCTCTCTCCCCCTCACTCTTTGCAATTTTTATTGAACCACTAGCAGCAGCAATTAGACAGGCTACAGTGATTAAAGGCATCAAATGCAAGAATGTGGAACATAAGGTCAGTCTTTATGCGGATGATGTGTTACTCTTTCTCCAACATTCACAAACCTCTCTCTCTGAGGTAATTACATTAATTAACTCTTTCTCAAGAGTCTCAGATTATTCGATAAACTGGTTAAAATTCACAGCTCTTCCAATGAACTGCTCCTTTCAGAATTCTTCCTCCACTCCACTGCAATCTGGAGATATCAAATATTTAGGTATTAATGTTTCACCTAGGCTGGCAGATTTAACTAAATTAAACCACATCCCACTTTTAAAGAAGGTAGAGGATGATCTGGCTAGATGGAAGTCCCTACCCATATCACTCATGGGACGGGTCGCCTCTATAAAAATGATGGTGCTGCCAAGAATTAATTATTTATTTGCAATGATCCCGAGCAAACCATCACCTGACTGGTTTAGATCTCTGGACTCCGCCATCTCTAAATTCCTTTGGAAAGATAAACCACCGCGTATTAGCTTAAAAACGCTGCAAAGGACCAAGGACAAAGGAGGACTAGATCTGCCTAACTTTCACCACTACTTCTTAGCCAACAGGCTTCAAAACATCTCAGGGTGGCTAAGACATACCCTCTTAGATGAACCTTGGCTAGACGTAGAACAGGCTCTATGCAATAACATAGAGATTTCGGATCTACCATTCATTAGCTCAATCATTAAACGACACGAATGCTTCAAAAGCATCAGTATCAGCTCTTCTCTGACAGCATGGTGGGAGTTTCTAAAAACGACTGAGTCTTCATTAATCCCATGCAAACGTACTCCCATCTGGAACAACCCTGACATACTACTAAACAATAATATGATAAATTTCCCGGATTGGAGTTGTAAAGGTATTAAATACTTGGAACATATATTCGAAGAAATAGACTTTATCCCCTTTGACTTATTAGTTAAAAGACATGGGATTAACAAGAATAGATTTTTAGAATATCAACAAGTTAAATCTATAGTAAAAAGGAAATTCAAGTCTAATCAAATCAAATTACAAATACCACCAAGTGTGGCAGAATTCCTTAATCTCAAAACCCCCAAATTATTGTCTAAAATATACAGGACACTTTCCAAAATGGATGGATCTATATCCCTTCCTATAGCAAAATGGGAGGCAGATCTATCAATCAGCTGGGACCACAATTTCTGGTCTAAGACATGTTTAAAAACCTTTGAACTGATTAGAAGTCCCAATTTACAATTAATACAATACAAAATCCTGCATAGAGTGCACTATACAGGGCATCAGATGTTCAGGATGGGTTTTACGTCTTCTAACAACTGCTCACACTGTCAAGGGGATACACCTGACAATTATATCCACGCTCTTTGGTTTTGTCCACCTGCTCAGATGTTCTGGCGCAGGATTTGTGAGGACTTATCAAAGTGTCTGAAATGTACCATTCCAGCCTCTCCTTCAGTCTGCTTGTTGGGCGACCTAGATAATAAATAATAATAATAATAATACATTTTATTTTCAGCGCCTTTCAAAACACCCAAGGTCACTTAACACAACAAATCACAAATACATAAATAAATAAATAAAATAAAAAAAAAAAAAACATAGTAAAATATAAATACACAAAATTACCCATAAAATGCACAAAAATATAAAATAAAGATTAAATTGTATATGCCACCTTAAACAAGTGAGTTTTTATACGTGATTTAAACATGCTAATGGCATTAATCCTGCGATTGTCCGGTGGAAGCGTATTCCACAGATAGGCTGCAGAATAACTAAAAGCTCTACCACCCATTGTAGTCAGACGAGTATGTGGAACTGTAAGATGGAGAGATGATGAGGATCTGAGGGAGCGAGATGGTCGATTGATTTGAATAAGATCCGACAAATAAGATGGAGCAAGGTCATGGATAGCCTTAAATGTCAGGAGCAGAATTTTAAACTGAATGCGATATGTAATGGGAAGCCAGTGAAGTTCCTGTAGAACAGGAGTAATATGAGTTGTAGAAGGAGTTCTAGTAATGATCCTGGCAGCTGAATTCTGGACCAATTGAAGTTTGTGTAGGGATTTTAAAGGCAAACCAAATAGAAGAGAATTACAATAATCAATGCGTGTTGTGACCAGTGTGTGAACAAGTATGGCAGTTGAATTTGGTGAAAGAGACGGACGTAGACGATTTATATTACGGAGGTGAAAATAAGCAGAACGAGTAACATTATTTATATGAGCTGTGTAAGACAACGTGCCATCCAAGATGACACCCAGGCTCTTAACCAGAGGGGAGGGAGAAACAATGGAATTATCAATATTAATGAAACAACTGTCTACTTTGCTTAATGAAGATTTAGTACCAATGAGGAGAACCTCAGTTTTATCACTGTTTAATTTAAGAAAATTTGAGGTGAACCAAGATTTAATCTCATGTAAACAATCAGAGAGGGAGGTAGGTGGAAGGGTAGAGGTAGGCTTAGAAGAAAGGTATAGTTGGGTGTCGTTAATATTAAATTTGCGGAAAATATTACCAAGAGGAAGCAAGTATATAATAAACAGAAGGGGCCCCAGGACAGAACCCTGAGGAACCCCTGTAGTGACTGAACAAGACCTGGATTTAAAAGATCCCATCTGAATGTACTGAGTACGATCAGAGAGGTAAGATTTAAACCAATTAAATGATGTATCGGTAATACCGATAGACGCTAGTCTTTGAATGGTGTCACTACAGAGATTAACACAACCCACATGGCTTTTACCGCTTTATGCATTGCTAAGAAGACTGTCCTCATGAACTGGAAAAATAAAAATAACCTTAATATCAACCAATATAGAGAGAGTTTGCTGGACCATATTAGTCTTGATACAGCTTCTGCCGCCACATTAGACCAATCTCTCTGGGCTCCTTTGATCAGCTCCATTACCTAGTGGCAGTGGGGGGTCGCAGGTTTGTCCTGCTTCAGTTTTTGTGGTTGGTGTGGGGGGGGGCATGTGGGCTTGGGGCGTCTGGGGGTTCCCTTGGTGGGGGGGGGTTTCTGGGGGGGTTCGGCGCTGGGACTGCGGTCATGGCCTGGATGGGGCTTTGGTGGCTCTTGGGTGGCGTCTTTCTGGCGGCTGCATGCAGCGCTGCTGGGGTAGCCTGTGCCGGCGGACGTAGGTTGCCGGCCTGGCGGCCGTGCTGCTCCTGGGTGGGTCTGGGGCGGGCTTGGGGTTCTGGGGGCGCTCTGCCTCCGGGCTGGGGTTCCGGCTGGGCTGGGGGGGCTTGGGTCCTGGTGGGTGTATCGCCGGGGTGTGGGTTGGCGCATACGCTGGGGCCCAGCCCCGGCGCGGGGGCCTTCGGCGCGTCGGAGGGGCTGGGGGCCTCTTTAGCTGGCGGGGAGGTTGTTACCATCTGTCCGTAGGTGGTCCCTGCCTTAGGGGTATCCTCTCTGCGGGGGTGGGGGGGAATCCAATAGAGTAGGAGAATGGACCCAACCTGGGTGTCTATTGTCTTATGTAGTTTGGGAGTTGACTGAATGGTGGGGTGGGTGTAGTTTTTCCTCTGTGATGGGGTCTGGTTGGCTGCCCCGGGCTCTATGGTGCCCGGCGGTGCCGCTGCTCTGGGCCCCGGATTGGATAGGCCTGGGCCCTCCCGCCCTGGGTGAATTTCAGGAGAAAGGAGGTGCTTATGGGGGTCAGCGGGGGAGCTGGCTCCAGAGGGGGGGTCCTCTGCCCCGCCCCGATCCTTTCCTCCCCATCCCTAAATGCTTCCCTCCTCCCGCTCTGTCACCCCAACACACACGTAGGGCTCTGAGGTGCAGGTGCGTCGCTGGGATGCAGGGGAGGTATTCCTCCTCTGTCCCCCCGTGACCACCTGTATCTCAATCACACATCACAACTTAGACACTCTCATTACTTACTCTCTCATGACACATACATTTAGGGCCTTGGGGGAGGGCACACGGAATGGCGTCCAGAGGTCGGTCTGTTCATTCAGCCTTACCTCTGGTGCCAGTGCCCACTTCTCAATTTTAAGTTGCACATAGACATTGAGGGTTCTGGGGAGGGGCCGAGCTGACACCAGCTGCTGATTGGCAGAGGGTGGTTAGCACCATGCCCTTCCCCTGTTTTAAAGCACTTTAGAACAACATGCACCAACACCACATATGAGCGGGCGGAGGGAAGCATGGGGTCTTTTCACACCCCCGTTCTCTGTTCGCCATCTGGAGCCGGGGGCTGGGGGGGGCTGGCCGTCCGGTCGGGGTCTAGGCTGGTGGGCTTCTCGGCTGTGGTGGAGTCCGGGGTGGTCTTCTTGTCCCCATGCCAGAGGAAAAAAGGGATCCATCTCCGAGGTCTGGTGACAGATTGCCCCTCTGGGGGCGGTGGTGCCTGGATCTCGGAGTATAGAGTATATATGGGGAGTGTGAGTGTGTGTACGGCGTTCATTTCTGTGTGTCTTTATGTTGGGCGAATGGGTGAATATTTGATTATGTGTGCATGAGGGTGGGAACGTATGCTTGTGTATGTGTGCGCCTGTTTGTCTTTACGCAGGTGTCAGGTTGGGTCTTAGACTCCACCTGAAATAACATCTCAGGCTCTATTGCCCCCCACCACACTCCCTGCTGGTGGATGGGGCCCCCGGCTGCCGATGCGTTGGTGGTTCTCGATGTCCGGGGCTGGATGCTCTGGTGTGTGCTGACTCACTCTCGGCGGTTGCCTGTCGGGGCCTGGTCCTTCCGGCTCTGTCGGGTCCCAGCTGGGGGGTGGGGGGGCCCTTGGTCCTCTGGGCCCGGGGTCCGGTCTGCCCTGGTGTGGCCGGCCGCCGACGGAGCCTGCATGCTCGCCGCCACAGCCCCCTGGGGCTCCTGCGATGTGGCTGCCGGATGGCCCCCCTCCGGAGCGCTCCTCTGCCTTTTTCTGGGTGGGGGCTGCAATCGTCCCTGCGGTGGTCCTCCTGGTGTTCCCGTGCCCTGAGGGGCCTCTGGATGTCTGTGGCCTGGGTCTCCTCCGTGTCGGCTTCATGTCCTGGGTGGGCGGGGCTGTGGCTCCCCACACACACTACTAGACAGTTACATGGAGAAACCTTAGGAACACCAGCGCGCTGACACACACAGGTGTGCACACAGGTGCTCACAGACACGTACTCACTGACACACACTGTCTTGACCGGCTGTTGCTTCTGGGCATGTGTTGTAATGCGGGTTGTGTGTACTGTTCAATAACATTTAACGTTTAATGGTTGTTGTGGTTAGTACAGGTGTTGTATGTTGTCTTTCTCTTTTCAGCAGACATGGAAGCAGATTATCTGTTTTGTTTTTTTTTCCTTTTCTCTCCTTTTTTCTTTTCCTCTCTCTCCCTTTCTCTCTCTTCCCCCCTTCTTCTCCTTTGCTCCCTCCCCCCCTCCCTCTCCTTCTTTTGAGGAACCAAATAAAAATATAAAATAAATAAATAAATAATAATAATAAAAAAAAATACAAATAAAGTAGTCCTCAGTGGGGGGGTGGAGGAGGGAGAAAAAAAAAAAAATGTATTTAAAATCTTTGCTCGTCTTGTGGAACACTCTTAAACCGCGTTACTCGTAATCCGAGGTTCCACTGTATAAGCAACTAAGGGGTGCATTGTTTTCCGAAGTCAAGAAAAGTCTTGGAGTCGTAAAGTTGTTTATATGTCCTTCAGGTTTCCATGCAAGCAAGTCATTGAAGAAATCCATCCATCCATCATCTACCGTTTATCCGGGTCGGGTCGCGGGGGCAGCAGTCTAAGTAGGGAAACCCAGACTTCCCCCTCCTTGGAACCCCATCCAGCTCCTCTAGGGGAATCCTAAGGGGTCTCTCCAGCATGTCCTGGGTCTTCCCCCGGGGCCTCCTCCCAGTGGGACATGCCCGGAACACCTCACAAGGGAGGTGTCCAGGAGGCATCCTGATCAGATGCCCGAGCCACCTCATCTGGCTCCTCTCGATGCGGAGGAGCAGCGGCTCTACTCTGAGTCCCTCCCAAATGACCGAGCTTCTCACTCTATCTCTAAGGGAGAGATCAGCCATCCTGCAGAGGAAACCCATTTTGGCTGCTTGTATTTGCGTTCTTTCGGTCACTACCCACAGCTCATGATCATAGGTGAGGGTAGGAACATAGATCGACTGGTAAATCAAGTGCTTTGCCTTTTGACTCAGCTCCTTCTTCACCATGACAGACCAATGCAGCACCCGCATCACTGCTGATGCCGCACCGATCCACCTGTTGATCTCCCGTTCCATCCTTCCCTCACTTGTGAACAAGACCCCGAGATAATTAAACTCCTCCACTTGGGGAAGGACTCCCTCCCCAACCCGGAGAGAGCACTCCACCCTCTTCCGGCTGAGGAACATGGTCTCGGATTTGGAGGTGCTGATTTTCATCCCAGCCGCTTCACACTCGGCTGTGAACTGCTCCAGTGAGAGCTGAAGGTCATGGTCTGATGAGGCCAACAGAACCACATCATCTGCAAAAAGCAGAGACCTAATCCTGAGGTCACCATACCAGACACCCTCAACGCCCTGGCTGCGCCTAGAAATTCTCTCACACTGGTTGTACAGGGACCGAACAGCCCTTCAAAGGTAGCCCGGCACCCCATACTCCCGGAGCACTCCCCACAGGACTCCCCGAGGGACACGGATGAATGCCTTCTCCAAGTCCACAAAGCACATGTAGACTGGTTGGGCAAACTCCCACGCACCCTCCAGGACCCTCAGAGTACAAAGCTGGTCTACTGTTCCACGGCCAGGGCAAAAACCACACTGCTCCTCCTGAATCCGAGGTTCGACAATCCAACGGACCCTCCTCACCAGTACTCCTGCATAGACCTTACCAGGGAGGCTGAGGAGTGTGGTCACCCTATAGTTGGAACACACCCTCCGGGCCTCCTTCATGAAGAGGGGGACCACCACTCCGGTCTGCCAATCTACAGGCACCGCCCCTGATGTCCATGCGATGCTGCAGATGCGTGTCAACCAGGACAGCCCTGCAACATCCAGAGCCTTGAGGAACTCAGGGCGGATCTCATCCACCCCCGGAGCCCGGCCACCGAGGAGCTTTTTAACCATCTCAGCGACCTCCGCCCTAGAGATAGGTGAGTCCACCCCCAAGTTCCCAGACTCTACTTCCTCATTGGAAGGCGTGTCAGTGGGAGTGAGGAGGTCATCAATGTATTCCTTCCACCAACCCACAATGTCCTGAGCTGAGGTCAGCAGTGCCGCATCCCCACTGTAAGAGACAATTAAAGGCTAGTTTATTGGTACTGGTAAAAGGGGGTTAAAAAGGAAGATATACACTCACCTAAAGGATTATTAGGAACACCTGTTCAATTTCTCATTAATGCAATTATCTAATCAACCAATCACATGGCAGTTACTTCAATGCATTTAGGGGAGTGGTCCTGGTCAAGACAATCTCCTGAACTCCAAACTGAATGTCAGAATGGGAAAGAAAGGTGATTTAAGCAATTTTGAGCGTGGCATGGTTGTTGGTGCCAGACGGGCCGGTCTGAGTATTTCACAATCTGCTCAGTTACTGGGATTTTCACGCACAACCATTTCTAGGGTTTACAAAGAATGGTGTGCAAAGGGAAAAACATCCAGTATGTGACAGTCCTGTGGGCGAAAATGCCTTGTTGATGCTAGAGGTCAGAGGAGAATGGGCCGGCTGATTCAAGCTGATAGAAGAGCAACTTTGACTGAAATAACCACTCGTTACAACCGAGGTATGCAGCAAAGCATTTGTGAAGCCACAACACGCACAACCTTGAGGCGGATGGGCTACAACAGCAGAAGACCCCACCGGGTACCACTCATCTCCACTACAAATAGGAAAAAGAGGCTACAATTTGCACGAGCTCACCAAAATTGGACAGTTGAAGACTGGAAAAATGTTGCCTGGTCTGATGAGTCTCGATTTCTGTTGAGACATTCAAATGGTCAGAATTTGGCGTAAACAGAATGAGAACATGGATCCATCATGCCTTGTTACCACTGTGCAGGCCGCTGGTGGTGGTGTAATGGTGTGGGGGATGTTTTCTTGGCACACTTTAGGCCCCTAGTGCCAATTGGGCATCGTTTAAATGCCATGGCCTACCTGAGCATTGTTTCTGACCATGTCCATCCCTTTATGACCACCATGTACCCATCCTCTGATGGCTACTTCCAGCAGGATAATGCACCATGTCACAAAGCTCGAATCATTTCAAATTGGTTTCTTGAACATGACAATGAGTTCACTGTACTAAAATGGCCCCCAAAGTCACCAGATCTCAACCCAATAGAGCATCTTTGGGATGTGGTGGAACGGGAGCTTCGTGCCCTGGATGTGCATCCCACAAATCTCCATCAACTGCAAGATGCTATCCTATCAATATGGGCCAACATTTCTAAAGAATGCTTTCAGCACCTTGTTGAATCAATGCCACGTAGAATTAAGGCAGTTCTGAAGGCGAAAGGGGGTCAAACACTGTATTAGTATGGTGTTCCTAATAATCCTTTAGGTGAGTGTAAAAATATATATATATATATATATTTTTTTGTTAAAAAAAATAGACTCATAAAAATTCACAAATATTGTTATGTTAAAGGCATCGAATGTACAAATTCTAATGCGCTTTTGGTATTTTGGGCTTCTGGCGCACGGTAACTACGTGCTTACGTAGTTGGGGAGTTAGATAAGCTGGAAGCAGCACAGTTTTTGACCGAGTCATGCCATGTTAATCTAAATTTTAATTAAACATCTTTTTTAAAAGAAAAGAACCTGGACTTACTCGCGTTTCAAATGCTTGTTGTTGAACTAACTTCTAAAGGTGGTACAGAAGAGTGAAACAGAGCCGGAGTGCCGCCGCTACATAAGTCAAAAACTAGCTTCATGGACATGTGTTAAATCGGCTGCACAGCGCTCGGAAGGAAGGGCGCAGTCTAGCATATGGAAGATAAAAGGCGCTGCTTAAGGACGCTGGCATAGAACCGGATAATTCTTTGTATTATTCTTCAGGAGAAGGTAACAAAACCCTCTTGTTACTTCGTACTTTTAAAAAAAAGGGACATCTTTCGGATGCATGTTAAGCTTAGTGGAAAACGAACGAAAACTTAACTGCGTGTAGAGCCACAACCCCGCTCTCTTTTTCTCTCTTTGCCTGTGAGACCGCACGTGTTGGGACGTACCTTTAAAGGACTGTATAGATCTAATGAGAATTAGATTGTGTCCACCCTGGGATGCCGGTCAGAGCACAAGGAACACACCCACGTGTACAGAAGGAGAACTTTACTGAAGGACATGCGAAGCTGATACAAACTTCGGTGGGACATCACATGGATTATGAACAGGGAAGTGGAGTTGGACGATTGAATGTGTGGTCTGTGAGGGAACAGTACCGCAATTACAATCTCTCCACGAAAACACGCGTCCGTAAAGAATCACATTCTAATACTACATACTAAAATCCTAAACGGTAAAACAACACCACTAATACAAATGCAAGTTTCACTCTATACTGCACCAACACAAATAGAATACACATATCTCCCCGTTATAGCTGCATAAATACTTAAACCTTGTAAGTTATTACTATTTAGTGTACTAAACAGTTTATATAATAACGGACTCGCGATTGCACTTTAAACAAATGCAAATACCCGTCAATAAACACCGCTCGATAATTACAATAAACTTAACAGGTACTCAAACAGACAACTAAATTACAGCAATACAAATACATATTTAAATGTAGGACGTTATACTCACATCTGGACATTAACGCACACGGACTAACTTCCGCAAAACATTCAAGCTCCCCGATGTGCATTCAAAAAAAGGTTCGTGCGGCTACAAAACTGTCAGCCTTTCGTACAGCACGTTATAAAACGGAATTTGATGCAGTCAATGTGGAGTTTTGGCTCTGTATAAAGGTGGTTTACACTACGTCTATTAAAAATTTCAAAGAGAAGACAAGTAGTGCATGCAACTTGAGCCAATAAACCCGGCAATTTGTAGGATGGCAGAGGAAAGAGAAGAGGGAAGGACACGTAAGTTAACAGAGAAGGCTTTGGATGAAAAATTGCAAAGATACATTGCCTTAAGAAGATGAACATTAGGAATGATCACAGGCAAAATAAAAGAGAAAGAGATAATGATGAGTAATGCTCAAAATCTTCAAAATGTGAAAGAAGGGATGGAAATGATTTTGCATTGGCTCTGAATGAGTTTCAGTCACAATAAACAAGTTATGAGCCTTTTGTCTGAAGAAGAAAAAATATTTGACCAGGACAATTGGTTTGGGCCCAAAATGGCATCAATAAGAGAATTTATGAAAACAACAAAAAAATGGATTGCTGATGATCATAAACATATGATGCCAAAGGAAGCTGTGCAGCAGGAGCATGTCACAGATGATTTACAGGAAGCTGTAAACTCAAGTGACAGCACGTCTCAGATTGGAGTTAGAAATAATGTGGATTATAGTCGATGTGGGTCTCAAGTGAGTCGGGCATCTACAACGTCTAGAGTTTCCTCCACTCATGCTAAACAAGAAGCAGAACATGCAGCTCTGTTGGAACGTGCCACAGCACTGAAGAAAAAACAGCAACTTGAGTTAGAGTTGGCCAGGATAAGGCAACATCTTGAGCTCGAAACGGCAAGAGTCAATGCCGAAAAGGAAGAGTTAGAGCTGGAGATTGCATTAGCGGAAAGCCAAGCAAAATTAAATGTGCTGAACGAATACGAAAGATCTGAAGATGGCCGGAGCAGTTATGCATCAATACAAAGATTGCAGGGTCGAGGAGTTAAGAAAGAAAGAGTTGGCATGATGTTCCCACAAAAGGTTGATGTGGGTATTCACGTTAATTCACAAAGGGAAAACTCACAGTTACCACAACCGTCTCATTCAGTCCCCTCTCCTGGACTTAATGCTCAAGTTAACAGAAGTGATGATTTATTATTAGTCATGCAGAAACAGAATGTAATCACTGAATTACTTGTGAAACAACAGCAGCTGGCTCAGTTACCAACAAAGGACATTCCTGTTTTTATAGGTGATGCGCTACAGTATAAGGCTTTTATAAGAGCCTTCGAACATGCAGTAGAGCAGAGGACTGATAATGATCAAGATAAGTTGTATTTCTTGGAACAGTTCACTGCTGGCAAATCCCAAGAGCTAATTCGCAGTTGTGTACACATGACTCCTAGTAAAGGCTATCGTGATAGCCAAACGGTTGTTACATAAGCACTATGGAGATGAGCTAAAGATCGCAAACGCGTTCATTGAGAAAGCACTCAAATGGCCGCAAGTGAAAAATGATGATGGAAAAGCATTAAATGCTTATGCTATGTTTCTGGCTGGATGTCGCAACACCATGGAGGATGTGGAGTTTTTGGAGGAGATGGATAATCCTACCAATTTACGTACAGTGATATCCAAGCTGCCCTACAAAATCAAAAAATGGTGGCGTGTTGAAGCATTTGAACTCCTGGAGAAAAGGGGTAAAAGAGCAAGATTTGCTGACTTGGTGAATTTCATAGACCGTCAAGCTAAAATAGCTATGGATCCTCTCTTTGGTAACATCCTGGACAACCGTGTAGCGACAAGTGGAAAGATTGACCAAAAAGAAACATATCCAGCAAAGAAAGAGTTTCATGGAAGCAGTTTTGCCACCAACCTTTCCTCTGAGAACAAAAGACCACAAGAAACAAACAACAGAACAGAAAACTCAATTAAACCAGTGAGTGCATTTGAGAAGCCATGTTTGTACTGTCAGCAGCCTCACACTCTTGCCTCTTGTGGCAAGATTAAAAATCAACCACACCAAGAACGGATAAACTTCTTGAAGTCAAAAGGTCTATGTTTTGGATGTTTGGTTTTTGGTCATCTCAGTAAGTTCTGCAAACGAAGAATCGAGTGCAAAGAGTGTTCACTGAAGCATCCAGACATTCTGCACATGGTGAAGAAGGAACGTTCAGTGGAACTGGAAAAGAAGAATGTTTAGGATGGTAATGAGGCACCTTGTGCTCAAGTTCCTATCATTCAAGAGACCTGTAGCCTTACAGGGGTCGGAGAAGAAGACTGTGTGCTCTCTATAGTACCAGTTAAGATAAAATCTAAAATGAGTGACAACTACATAAAGACATACGCCTTCTTAGACCCAGGAAGCACGGCAACATTCTGCTCAGAAGATCTGCAAAGGAAGTTGAACGTTAAAGGAAAGCCAACACGGATACTCCTAAGTACCATGAGTCAAGAAAACCCGGGAGAACAGAAACTCATGAACAGTTTTGTTATATCAGACCTGGAAATGTGTGGGTTGGAAGAATCCGAGTTCATTGACTTACCCAAAGTGTTTACTCACACTAGTATACCTGTGAGTAGTGGAAACATACCCAAACAGTCAGACATTCAGAAGTGGTTTTATCTACATGAAGTACGGCTACCGGAGATAGAGGCTAATGTAGGCCTGCTTATAGGAGCCAACTGTGCAAAAGCGATGGAGCCATGGCGTGTCATTAATGGACAAAATGGAGGTCCTTATGCAGTGAAGACCACTATTGGGTGGGTAGTGAATGGACCCATAAGAAGAGAACCAAATTACAGAGAAGGCAAAGAACCACATTTCACAGTAAGCAGAATTTCTTTGGTGGAAGTTGAGAAGCTACTGGTCCAACAGTACAACATAGATTTTTCAGAACGTAATTATGACGACAAAGAGGAAATGTCATAAGAGGACAAACAGTTTCTACAATCAGTAGAAAGGACAACGACCTTTAAAAATGGACACTATAACATTGGATTGCCGCTCAGGAATGAGAATCTTCGAATGCCAAACAATCGTTATGTTGCGGAACAGCGAATAGCATATTTGATCAGGAAATTTAACTCTTTCATTGTCGCCGCCTAGTGGTTCGGACGCATACGTCCGAATTTTCAATAACAGAAAAAAATGACGTTCAATAAAAGAAACAAATGTATCAAATCAACCAAAAACGGCTTGTTACACTACAAAAAACCTTTCAGATAATATCTGTAGAAAGTTGCGCAATTTTTGTGCCATGGTTTTTTTGTAACAAGTAAAAATAAAATGACCATGGTAGCCATCTTTAAACGGGTCGAGTGTCAGGAAGTAAAATATAAGTGTTAATAAAATGAAAACTAAGCACTTCAAACTATTTCTTTCACGGCCAATAATTCATAAACCGTCACAGTATTAAGACAAAACACGCATTTTTCCATAAATATGACTGTAATGCTCTCAAATAGCTTGCTCACTCATCGCGGAAAAATGTCAGTCGGCATTCTGTACATTCGTGCAATGTTTATTATCTTCGGAGTTTTAGAAGAAAACCAATGAATAAAATGACAAAGTTACCCTCGTTTGAAAGCTTGATCTCTTATGTACATAAATCAATCACTGTAATCCTTCATTGTCAAGTATTTTTTCAGATATATGCTCTGCTTCCCTGCTAGCACATTATTTTTTACGCACTGAACCTTTGCCCATGGTTATGTTTCACCATAATAAACTTTTTACATGAACATCAAATTACAGTGTCATTTGCTTCATCCAATAGAGGTGTGTCTAAGGTTTGCAAAATGGTATGGGATGTGCTGATTGGGCATTGTTTTTCGAGCTGGGGACATGAATGCGCAACTTATTATCTGCAGGTGCAGTATTTGTGGGAGTGTCTCGAGTACGCATTACGCACGTAGTCTCCGTGAGTTTACCCAGTTATTTTCGGACAACAACTTTTTTGACTGAAGAAAAATGGCTCGGATGACTTTCACTGTTGAGAAAGCACAGAAGATGATTTTGAAGAGTGGTTCGGGGGAAGAAAGTGTCGCTTTTATCCATTGATTCGATGGAGGACGCTTTTTAGCGCTGAGAGGATGCAACGCTCGACATAAGTACATTTATTTACAGTTTACATTTTACTCTTTTATTCTATAGATTTTTAAAATTCCGTGATTCAGCAAATTACAATTAACATTTGCTTTGGTAACACTTGTATTGTGGTACATTGGGAAAAGTTCCGCATCGCCTTTGTCAAGCTTTGAAGTGTTCAAAGTAATGCAGCGCTTTTGGCTTTCACTTGGGCAAAGTTACGCGGGGCTCTGTTTGGGCAAAGTTATGCGGGGCAGTTGTCGGCCTTGTTTGAGCAAAGTTATGTACAGTACTTGTCGGCTTTGTTTGGGCAACATTATGTACGGTACTTGTCGGCTTTGTTTGGGCAAAGTTATGCGGGGCACTTGTCGGCTTTGTTTGGGCAAAGTTATGCGGGGCACTTGTCGGGCTTTGTTTGGGCACAGTTATGTGGGGCACTTGTCGGGCTTTGTTTGGGCACAGTTATGCGGGGCACTTGTCGGGCTTTGTTTGGGCACAGTTATGCAGGGTTAGGGTTAGAAACAAAATGTTTCTTATGACCCATAAGTGGTAATGCATTTAGAAAGAAAGACGCTATCCCAAAACACTGCTAGTTACACTGCGGCCATTTTGGATAGGTTTTTGATAGGTTTGGCACAAGTCGTGTGAATAAAATATAGATTTTCCTACAAATGTGTGGTGATTTTGTGTGACAAAATGTTACTTATGACCCATAAGTGGTAATGCATTTAGAAAGAAAGACGCTACCCCAAAAAACACTGCTAGTTACACTATGGCCAGTTTGGATAGGTTTTGGATAGGTTTTGGATAAGTTTGGCACAAGTCGTGTGAATAAAATATAGATTTTCCTACAAATGTGTGGTGATGATGTGTGACAAATTGTTACTTATGACCTATAAGTGGTAATGCATTTAGAAAGAAAGTTGCTACCCCAAAAAACACTGCTAGTTACACTATTGCCATTTTGGATAAGTTTCAGATTAGTTTAGGTTAGGTTTTGGATAGGAAAGGCTCCCAGTTGCACCATTTGCTCTTTCCTCTGTAAAACCTGTTGGGCTGCATCAAATGATATGAAATTGGGCACACATGTAGAAAACAAGTTTGGGAACCAGATTTTTAAAATTGTACACATGTAGTTTTTGAAATATTTACAAAAATCCAAGACACAAAGACAGGTTTTTGTATTTTTCCAGCTGTTTTTGTTATATTTGCATGTCCATAAATTATACACAGGTTATTCATTTCGTTATTGAACTTCCTACAATCAATTGTAAAGGGGTCAACTTTGCTTTTAGGTATCAGGCATGTGTCTGTGAGTTTTATATCTGAAGTTATAAGGTAATTATTCCAAAGAGGGAAGAAATGCCCCCCCCCCCATGCAAGGGGCCCCTGGTTCACTCCATAGGGTTAAGAAGAATCTTCAGTTCTTTGAAGATTACAAAGATTTCATGGAAAACATCATCAACAAGGACTATGCAGTTCAGGTGCCCGACCACCAGTTGAGCCGTAATGACAACAGAGTGTTTTACATACCACACCATGGGGTGTATCACCCGAAAAAGGGAAAGTTGCGAGTCGTGTTCGACTGTACGGCTTCATTCCAGGATATGTCTCTAAATAAGGAGTTACTGCAGGGACCGGACCTGACTAACACACTAGTGGGTGTTCTTTTAAGATTCCGTGAAGAACCAATAGCGCTGATGGCAGACATTGAATCAATGTTTTACCAAGTCAACGTATCGGAACAAGATGCTGATCTTCTTCGTTTTCTTTGGTGGCCAGATGGTAAGCTGGATGAGCCCATGAAGGAATATAGGATGATGGTACATCTCTTCGGGGCTACTTCCTCACCAAGTGTCGCCTCATACGCGCTAAGAAGAACGGCAGAGGATCACAGGGAAGAGGTGTCTCCAGAAGCTGTTCAGACAGTCCTGTGCAGCTTTTACGTAGATGACTGTCTGAAAAGTGTAGCTGCAGAAGAAGATGCAGTGAAATTAGTCAGTGATCTTCGTGCTTTGTGTACCAGTGGAGGGTTTACATTAACAAAGTGGACAAGTAACAGTAGGAAAGTGTTAATGTCAATTCTTGAAGAACACAGAGCCAGCGAAGTAAAGGATCTGGATCTTAGGCATGACACTTTGCCAGTTGAGAGAACTCTCGGTGTACAGTGGGACACAGAAACGGATACCTTCACTTACACTATAAAGCTGCAAGACAAACCAATAAGCAGAAGAGGCATTCTGTCATTAATTCCATTTACGCTCTTGGCTTTCTAGCACCAGTCATCTTGCCTGCAAAACTTTTATTGAAAGATCTTTGTAAGAAGCAGCATGGTTGGGACAAGGAGGTCAACGAAAAGCATGCAAAAATTTGGAGAAAGTGGAAAGAAGACGTTGTGCTCCTCTCACACTTCCAGGTGAGCAGATGCTTAAAGCCTGCAGATTTTGGCTGCGCTGTTGTTGCACAGTTGCACCATTTTTCCGATGCTTCAGATTATGCATATGGGACTGTGTCTTACCTGTTGATGGAAAATGGACGAGGCAAAAGGCATTGCGCTTTTCTTATTGGGAAATCAAGAGTTTCTCCGCTCAAGCAAGTCACAATTCCTAGGCTTGAGTTGACTGCAGCAGTGATTTCGGTGAGGATGGACAGATTGCTGTGACAAGAACTTCATGTTCCTCTGCAACAGTCAGTCTTCTGGACGGACAGCACAACTGTGCTTCGATACATTGACAGTGAAACATCTCGCTTCAAAACCTTCATTGCAAATAGAGTTTCGCTGATTCGAGAAGCAACCAAGTCATCGCAATGGAAGTATGTAACATCAGCAGAAAATCCTGCAGATCAAGCAAGCAGAGGCTTAAAGGCAAAAAGCCTGCTGGAAGGAGGTTCATGGATTCACGGGCCGAACTATCTTTTAGACAACAAGGACTGGCCAGAACAGCCAGTAAGAAAGAAGGAAAACCTTCAAAATGATCCAGAAGTCAAGACATCAGCAACCGTTAATACAGTGAAAGTTGAAGAAAGCATAGAACCAATGAACGGTGTGATTGACTACTATTCAGACTGGAATAAAATGAAAAGATCAGTGGCCTGGATGATGAAGCTAAAGAAGGTGCTGTGGAGGTTAAAAGAAGAAAGAAAACATTACTTAAAAATAATCCAGAAAGATGGAAATGATCCTGAAAAGCAAAGGTTAAAGTTGCCAGTACACACGGAGAAATTTAAAACACTTACTTTGGAGGATCTTGAGGCTGCCGAATCAGAAATTGTTCGCTTCAGCCAAATACAGCATCATGGTGAGGAAATCAAAATCCTACAGAAGGGAGGACAGCTCAGTCGTAGTAGTCAACTGTTCAAACTAGACCCAGTTCTTCAAGATGGGACACTGAGAGTTGGCGGAAGACTCAATAAATCGGCCTTGCCAGAAAATGCTAAACAACCAGCAATTCTTTCTAAGCACAGCAAAATTTCTGAGCTCATCTTGAGGGACATCCATCAAAGAAACGGACACTGCGGTCGCAATTATGTTTTGGCGCAACTGCGACGCAGATATTGGATTCCACAAGCCAACTCGGCAATTAGAAAGATAATCAACAAATGTCAGACTTGTCGTAGGATGTCTGGAAAGGTTGGAGAGCAGAAGATGGCAGACTTACCTGAAGATCGTCTTCTACCAGACAAACCTCCCTTCACAAACACCGGTGTCGATTACTTTGGCCCATTTGATGTCAAGCTGGGCCGGGGGACTGTCAAAAGGTATGGTGTCATGTTTACCTGCCTCACCCTTAGAGCTGTGCATATTGAAGTTGCAGACAGTCTTGACACAAACTCCTGCATCAATGCGATTCGACGTTTCATCTGCAGAAGAGGTCAGGTCACCATCATGAGATCAGATAATGGTACAAATTTTGTGGCAGCTGAAAGGGAGTTGAGGGAAGCCATTCAAAGACTGAATAATGACAAGATAGAAAGAGTCCTACAACCAAAGGGTATAAAGTGGATCTTTAACAGCCCAGCTGCTTCACATCAGGGTGGGGTCTGGGAGAGACAAATTCGAACAGTACGGCGAATTCTCAGCACTCTTTTGAAGGAACAAGTTCCGAATGAAGATTGTCTTCATACGATAATGTGTGAAATCGAAAGCATCATCAATTGCAGACCACTCACAAATGTCTCGGACGATATAAATGATGTTGAGGCTTTAACACCCAGCCACCTGTTGCTGCTGAAGTCACAGCCCCTCATGCCTCCAGGTGTCTTCAACAAAGATGATGCGTACACCAGAAGAAGATGGAGGCAGGTTCAGTACCTTGCGGATTTGTTCTGGACCAGGTGGACTCGTGAATATCTTCCACTTCTTCAAGAGCGCCAGAAGTGGCTGAAGCCGAGAAGAAACTTCATGGTAGGAGATCTTGTGTTGCTGGTGGACAGTTCTTCTCCTCGCAACTCCTGGCTTATGGGGAGGGTAGTCGAGACGTTGCCAGACTCGAGTGGAACAGTCCGAAGATTGAAAGTAAAGACTCGAAGCAGCATTCTGGAAAGACCTGTTAACAAGTTATGTCTTTTAGAAGAAGCTTCATCCGAGTGATGAAAAGAACAAAATGTTTATTCATGGGCGTTAAAGTTAGTTTAGCTCTTACTGATTAGTGTTAAGTTTGTAATTGCTTAGTTCTACCACCTAACCAATTAGGGGCCGGATAATGTAAGAGCCAATTAATGGCTAGTTTATTGGTACTGGTAAAAGGGGGTTAAAAAGGAAGGTATATATATATATATATATATATATATATATATATATATATATATACATATACATATATACACACACTCACCTAAAGGATTATTAGGAACACCATACTAATACGGTGTTTGACCCCCTTTCGCCTTCAGAACTGCCTTAATTCTACGTGGCATTGATTCAACAAGGTGCTGAAAGCATTCTTTAGAAATGTTGGCCCATATTGATAGGATAGCATCTTGCAGTTGATGGAGATTTGTGGGATGCACATCCAGGGCACGAAGCTCCCGTTCCACCACATCCCAAAGATGCTCTATTGGGTTGAGATCTGGTGACTGTGGGGGCCATTTTAGTACAGTGAACTCATTGTCATGTTCAAGAAACCAATTTGAAATGATTCGAGCTTTGTGACATGGTGCATTATCCTGCTGGAAGTAGCCATCAGAGGATGGGTACATGGTGGTCATAAAGGGATGGACATGGTCAGAAACAATGCTCAGGTAGGCCGTGGCATTTAAACGATGCCCAATTGGCACTAAGGGGCCTAAAGTGTGCCAAGAAAACATACCCCACACCATTACACCACCACCACCAGCCTGCACAGTGGTAACAAGGCATGATGGATCCATGTTCTCATTCTGTTTACGCCAAATTCTGACTCTACCATTTGAATGTCTCAACAGAAATCGAGACTCATCAGACCAGGCAACATTTTTCCAGTCTTCAACTGTCCAATTTTGGTGAGCTCGTGCAAATTGTAGCCTCTTTTTCCTATTTGTAGTAGAGATGAGTGGTACCCGGTGGGGTCTTCTGCTGTTGTAGCCCATCCGCCTCAAGGATGTGCGTGTTGTGGCTTCACAAATGCTTTGCTGCATACCTCGGTTGTAACGAGTGGTTATTTCAGTCAAAGTTGCTCTTCTATCAGCTTGAATCAGTCAGCCCATTCTCCTCTGACCTCTAGCATCAACAAGGCATTTTCGCTCACAGGACTGCCGCATACTGGATGTTTTTCCCTTTGCACACCATTCTTTGTAAACCCTAGAAATGGTTGTGTGTGAAAATCCCAGTAACTGAGCAGATTGTGAAATACTCAGACCGGCCCGTCTGGCACCAACAACCATGCCACGCTCAAAATTGCTTAAATCACCTTTCTTTCCCATTCTGACATTCAGTTTGGAGTTCAGGAGATTGTCTTGACCAGGACCACACCCCTAAATGCATTGAAGCAACTGCCATGTGATTGGTTGGTTAGATAATTGCATTAATGAGAAATTGAACAGGTGTTCCTAATAATCCTTTAGGTGAGTGTATATATATATATGTGTGTGTGTGTGTGTATTTTGTTGTTAAAAATAGACTCATAAAAATTCACAAATATTGTTATGTTAAAGGCATAGAATGTACAACTGTGAAATTCTAATGCGCTTTTGGTATTTTGGGCTTCTGGCGCACGGTAACTACGTGCTTACGTAGTTGGGGAGTTAGATAAGCTGGAAGCAGCACAGTTTTTGACCGAGTCATGCCATGTTAATCTAAATTTTAATTAAACATCTTTTTTAAAAGAAAAGAACCTGGACTTACTCGCGTTTCAAATGCTTGTTGTTGAACTAACTTCTAAAGGTGGTACAGAAGAGTGAAACGGAGCCGGAGTGCCGCCGCTACACCCACCATAAACAGTGTTGATGCTGTATCGCTTTCCTGCCCTGAGCTGCCGGATGGTGGACCAGAATCTGCTCAAAGCCGTCCAGAAGTCGTTCTCTATGGCCTCGCCAAACTCCTCCTATACCCGAGTTTTTACCCGAGTTTCAGTAAGGAATGTTTAAACCAAAGTATTGAGTAGCTTTTTAAAAATTGATAATAAATTATTAATTAATAAGAAATTACCTATTTTTCCACAGACAGTGAACTTTTGGTGTAGAAAGATTTAACCAGACACTGAAGGAGAGATGTACAAATACTTAACAGCTAGAGAAACAAACAGGTCGCAGATGCGGTATTACCATTTATTCTGTTTCCGACAATATTACATAAGGGAGGAGGAATTTTTGCCCATCCAAAAGAGCATTTGTGAGGTCAGGCACTAATGTTGGACATGAAGGCCTGGTTCACAATCTTCATTCTAGTTCATCCCAGAGATGTTTGACGGGGTTGAGATCAGAGCTCTGGGTGGGCCAGTCAAGTTCTTCCACACTAAACTCACTCAACAGACCTTGCTTTGTGCATTGGAGCACAGTCATGCTGGACCATAAAAGGGCCTTCCCCAAACTGTTCCCACAAAGTTGGAAGTATAGATTTGTCCAAAATGTCTTGGTATGCTGAAGCATTAAGAGTTCCCTGCACTGGAACTAAGGGACCTAGCCCAACCCCTGAAGAACTACCCCATACCATTTTTCTGCACCAAGCTTTTCACTTGGCACAATGCAGTCAGGCAGGTAACACTCTCCTGGCATCTGTCAAACCCAGACTCATGTGTCAGACATGCCAGACAGAGAAGCGTGAGTTGTCACTCCACAGAACACATTTCCACTGCTCCAGAGTCTGAGGCGGTGTGCTTTACACCACTACATCCAGTGCTTGACATTCTGCTTTGTGATGGGAGGCTTGCATGCAGCTGCTTGGTTATGGAAGCCCATTCCATGAAGCTCCCAGCACACAATTTTGGTACTGAGGTTAATGCCATAGGAAGTTTGGAACTCTGCAGATATTTTGCGTACTATACGCCTCAGCACTCTGTTACTTTACATGGTCTGCCAATTTGTGGCTGAGTTTCTGTTCTCCGTAAACACTTCCACTTTGTTATAATCCCATATACAAGTTCATCATGGAATATTTAGCATGGAAGAACTGACTTATTGCAAAGGTGGCATCCTATGATAGTGCCAGGCTTGAATTCACTGAACTCTTCAGAACAACCCAGTCTTTCACACGTTAGTAAACCTGACTGCGTGGCTAGGTGCTTGATTTTATATACCTGTGGCAATGGGTCTGAATGAAACCTGAATTCAATGATTAAGAGGTGTGTCCCAATACTTTTGTCCATATAGTGTTGTTACGCGCTGCTGTCTGTTCGGCTCCGCCCACGGCCAGGAGCACTCAGCTCGGCCCTTGCTCCGTCTTCCCGTCCGGACCCCGCCCATGACTCCCTGCAAGACCGTCCGTCATTTCCGGCCCGCGAAGGTGAAAAGCCAGACAACAAGGACCTTCGGGAGCTCTGCTCGATTTTTTGGTTTATGGTTGGTTTGCCCCCTCCTGGAGCCGACACCTTATCGTGATGGAGGGGTTTGCGTGTTCCAGTGATCCCAGGAGCTAAGTTGCCCGGGGCTTTATGCCCCTGGTAGGGTCACCCAAGGCAAACAGGTCCGGGGTGAGGAACCAGACAAAGTTCGGCTCAAAAGACCCCATATGATGAAAAAGATTTTGGAAACACGTTTTCCCTTGCCCGGACGCGGGTCACCGGGGCCCCCCCCTGGAGCCAGGCCTGGGGTTGGGGCTCGATGGCGAGCGCCTGGTGGCCAGGCCTATACCCATGGGGCCTGGTCGGGCACAGCCCGAACAAGGCACGTGGGTCCCCCTTCCAATGGGCTCACCACCCGTAGGAGGGGCCATAGGGGTCGGGTGCATTGTGAGCTGGGCAGTGGCCAAAGGCGGGGACCTTGGTGGTCCGATCCTCGGCTGCAGAAGCTAGCTCTTGGGACATGGAATGTCACCTCTCTGATGGGGAAGGAGCCTGAGCTGGTGCGCGAGGTTGTGAAATTCCGGCTAGATATAGTCGGGCTCACCTCGACGCACGGCTTGGGCTCTGGAACCAGTCTCCTTGAAGGGGGTTGGACCCTTTTCCACTCTGGAGTTGCCTGCGGGGAGAGGCGCCGAGCGGGGGTGGGCATACTTATTGCCCCCTGGCTGGGCGCCTGTACATTGGGGTTTACCGCGGTGGACAAGAGGGTAGCCTCCCTTCGCCTTCGGGTGGGGGGACGGGTTCTGACTGTTGTTTGCGCTTATGCGCCGAGCGGCAGTTCAGAGTACCCACCCTTTTTAGAGTCTCTGGAAGGGGTGTTGGAGAGCATTCCTTCTGGGGACTCTCTTGTTCTACTGGGGGACTTCAATGCTCACGTGGGCAATGACAGTGAGACCTGGAGTGGCGTGATTGGGAGGAACGGCCCCCCCGATCTGAACCCGAGTGGTGTTCTGTTGTTGGACTTCTGCGCTCGCCACGGATTGTCCATAATGAACACCATGTTCAGGCATAAGGGTGTTCATATGTGCACTTGGCACCAGGACACCCTAGGCCGCAGTTCGATGATCGACTTTGTAGTCGTGTCGTCGGACTTGCGGCCGCATGTCTTGGACACTCGGGTGAGGAGAGGGGCGGAGCTTTCAACTGATCACTACCTGGTGGTGGGTTGGCTCCGCTGGTGGGGGAGGAAGCCGGCCAGGCCTGGCAGGCCAAAGCGTACAGTGAGGGTCTGCTGGGAACGTCTGGCTGAATCCCCTGTCAGGAGGAGTTTCAACTCCTACCTCCGGCAGAACTTTTCCCATGTCCCGGGGGAGGCGGGGGACATTGAGTCCGAATGGGCCATGTTCCGTGCCTCCATTGTGGAGGCGGCTGACCGGAGCTGTGGCCGTAAGGTAGTCGGTGCCTGTCGCGGCGGCAATCCGCGAACCCGCTGGTGGACACTAGTGGTGAGGGATGCCGTCAAGCTGAAGAAGGAGTCCTATCGGGCCTATTTAGCCTGTGGGACTCCAGAGGCAGCTGACGGGTACCGGCAGGCCAAGCGGGATGCGGCTTCGGCGGTCGCTGAGGCAAAAACTCGGGTTTGGGAGGAGTTTGGTGAGGCCATGGAAAACGACTTCCGGACGGCTTCGAGGCGATTCTGGTCCACCATCCGGCGGCTCCGGGTGGGAAAGCGGTGCAACATCAACACTGTTTATGGTGGGGATGGGGTGCTGCTGACCTCAACCCGGGACGTTTTGGGTCGGTGGAAGGAATACTTCGAAGACCTCCTCAATCCCACCGACACGCCTTCCGATGTGGAAGCAGAGTATGGGGACTTGGGTGTGGACTCCCCTATCTCGGGGGCGGAGGTCGCTGAGGTGGTTAAAAAGCTCCTCGGTGGCCGAGCCCCGGGGGTGGATGAGATCCGCCCAGAGTTCCTGAAGGCTCTGGATGCTCTAGGGCAGTCTTGGTTGACACGCATCTGCAGCATCGCGTGGACATCGGGGGCAGTGCCTCTGGACTGGCAGACCGGGGTGGTGGTCCCCCTCTTCAAGAAAGGGGACCAGAGGGTGTGCTCCAACTATAGGGGGATCACACTCCTCAGCCTCCCTCGTAAGGTCTATTCGGGGGTTCTGGAGAGGAGGGTCCGCCGGATTGTCGAACCTCGGATTCAGGAGGAGCAGTGTGGTTTTCGCCCCGGCCGTGGAACAGTGGACCAGCTCTATACTCTCCGCAGGGTTCTGGAGGGTTCATGGGAGTTTGCCCAACCAGTCTACATGTGTTTTGTGGACTTGGAGAAGGCATTCGACCGTGTCCCTCGGGCAGTCCTGTGGGGGGTGCTCCGGGAGTATGGGGTGCCGGGCTTCCTTTTAAGGGCTGTTCGGTCCCTGTATGACCGGTGCCAGAGTCTGGTCCGCATGAGCGGCAATAAGTCGGACTTGTTTCTGGTGAGGGTTGGACTCCGTCAGGGCTGTCCTTTGTCACCGACTCTGTTCATAACTTTTATGGACAGAATTTCTAGGCGCAGCCAGGGCGTTGAGGGTGTCCGGTTTGGTGACCTCAGGATTAGGTCTCTGCTTTTTGCAGATGATGTGGTCCTGTTGGCCTCATCAGACCGTGACCTTCGGCTCTCGCTGGGACAGTTCGCAGCCGAGTGTGAAGCGGCTGGGATGAGAATCAGCACCTCCAAATCCGAGACCATGGTCCTCAGCCGGAAAAGGGTAGAATGCTCTCTCCGGGTCGGGGATGGGATCCTTCCCCAAGTAGAGAGAGGAGTTTAAGTATCTCGGGGTCTTGTTCACGAGTGGGGGGACGATGGAGCGGGAGGTCGACAGGCGGATCGGTGCGGCGTCCGCAGTGATGCGGGCGCTGCATCGGTCTGTCATGGTGAAGAAGGAGCTGAGCCAAAAGGCGAAGCTCTCGATTTACCAGTCGATCTACGTTCCTACCCTCACCTATGGTCACGAGCTGTGGGTAGTGACCGAAAGAACGAGATCGCGAGTGCAAGCGGCCGAAATGAGTTTCCTCCGCAGGGTGGCTGGGCTCTCCCTTAGAGATAGGGTGAGGAGCTCGGTCATTCGGGAGGGACTCAGAGTAGAGCCGCTGCTCCTCCGCATTGAGAGGAGTCAGATGAGGTGGCTCGGGCATCTGATTAGGATGCCTCCTGGGCGCCTCCCTGGTGAGGTGTTCCGGGCATGTCCCACTGGGAGGAGGCCCCGGGGAAGACCCAGGACATGCTGGAGGGACTATGTCTCTCGGCTGGCCTGGGAACGCCTCGGGATTCCCCCAGAGGAGCTGGAGGAAGTGGCCGGGGAGAGGGAAGTCTGGGTTTCCCTGCTGAGACTGCTGCCCCCGCGACCCGACCTCGGATAAGCGGGAGAAAATGGATGGATGGATGGATGGTTGGTTTGCTTTCTGTGATTGGAGTATTGTGTACTGTATGACGGTTTTTGGTTTATTGGTTTACGATTATTTGCTTTGCCCTTTTCTGTACCTCTGCCCTGGTTTGTTTGCTTTTTGGTTTTCGATCTCTTGCCCGGCTTTTGGTTTACGTCTTTGTGCGCCCCTCGGATTTTGACGCTTTGCTCTGTGTATGTTCTGTGTGTGGGTTAGGTGCGTAGGGAGTGGTTGCCATATTTATTTTGGGGGTTTTTTGTGTATACTGTTGTTTGGTTAAGGAGTAAGGTGTAGCACTTGTTGTTTTTGTTCTTTGATTTCTCGTGTACGTAGGTAAGTTAGATTTGTGTTGCGTTCGGTAGCTGGGTTTCCTGTTTGTTATTTTGGCTATAAACACTCCTGAGTCCTTTTGCACCGGGTTTATTTGTTCTGTGTCTGTCACGTGTTAATAAAATCAGAAAGATACAAAAATATACCCCTTTGTCCACGTATGTTCCCTTGTGCACCACACCCTGTGTTTCCCTTTTTCCCATTCCCCTTTCCCTTCCATTTTGTTACGCCCCAACCCTAGACTGGAGCTCGTAACAGTGTACACCTACCGATGCTACTGAACATGTCATCAGTGAAGTTCCTGGAATCACCAGGTGTTTCTGGTCTTTAAACATCATATACCCTCATCCAGGTGAACCAACTGGGGCTGATCGGGCCTCAACTTGTGTCCAGGTGTCTCTTAGCTATGTACATCCCAACTCTCTCCTTTCTTAAGACATAGCCCTGAGAGGCTCTGTCCACTGCTTTGGTGGTTTTGCAGATGACTCTGTGACACATCTGTCTCTCCCCGCTGCATGCTGGCATTGGCTGACCCTTCATATTTGGTGAGCTTCCTCTCAAATGCCTCTTCCATTTTTCCCAATGGACTGTCAGCTCTTACATTAGCACTGACTTGGTGGCCTCAAATAAGATGACACGGTCTAGTCGCAAAGTAGTGGCAGCAATTGGCTGGGGATCTTCAGTTGTCATTCAAAGTCCACCACCAGCTGCCAATCCCTTGCTGAGCCCAAGGTGCCTGCAGATATTTTCCTTGTGGCTTTTGGCTACTCACGTGCTCTAACAAAAGTAATCATCTGCTTGGAGAGACAGGAACACTTGGCTGGCTTGGCTTGATGCTCAGTAGAGCTTAGATTTGTTTAGCCGTTTCTTATGATGGTGCAAATATAGCAGGGCACCAGACTAATTCTTCCAGTGGTAACACTGGTGCTATCAGCTTTCTCAGTTGGTCGCATCAGCACATAAGAACAAAAGAAATTCAAAAATGAGAAGAGGCCATTCGGCCCATCAAGCTCGTTTGGGGAGAACTCAACTAATAGCTCAGAGTTGTTAAAATCTTATCTAGCTCTGATTTAAAGGAACCCAAGGTTTTAGCTTGCATTACACTAACAGGAAGACTATGCCATACTCTAACTACACGCTATGTAAAGAAGTGCTTTCTCAAATCCATTTTCAAAAGTTCTCCCGCTAATTTCCACCTATGGCCATGAGTTCTAGTATTTAAACTAATATTGAAGTTGCCCTTTGGCTGAACAGCATCCAGACCTGTTAGAATCTTATATATATGAATCATGTCAGTGGAACCCATAAAATATCTGAACTTTATATTTCTGCTCCCTGCATTACCTTACATGTATCTATGTTAAATTTCATCTGGCAGGTATTACCCCAGTCACTAATTAAATCAAGATCCTGTTGTAGCCTCTGCGCTCCTAGTTCAGTATCTGCTACACCACCCCACCTTGGTGTCCTCTGCAAATTTTACCAGTTTACTGTATGTATTGGTGTCAATATCATTAATGTAAATTAGGAACAATAGTGGTCCCTGTGGTACCCCACTATGAACGCAGGCCGTCTAATAACTACCCGCTGCTTCCTGTCTATTAACACTAGAAAGACTGACTGGGTCAATTGACCCAAATCAAACAAAATCACTGCTATTTCTCATTGAAGTTCTTGCTACAAAAATCTGAAAAAAGTTAGCTTCAGTTAGCTTTCGTTTGACAGCTCATGCATATTTTGGCCAAGCATTTGCCGCAAACAGGACGCTTGCACGTGTGACAGGTAGTGACAGTTTTGTTGCGTTTACAAGCGACCGTGACTTGACAGCTGACTCTTCTCTCAAGTTGCCCTGTCGGTGATGGTGTTATGACTATTATGTTATTGTTATTATGACTTGGTTATCTAATTCATTTGCATGACATTACGTCAATTGACCCAGTCAGTCTTTCTAGGTATATGCTGCTGTAAAATACTAATTTCACCAGCAACTTCATTTGTGTTACCATGTTCTGTTCAAGAATGATAAAAAAATAAAAGTCAGATTTTTTCAGATTTTTGTAGCAAGAACTTCAATGAGAAATAGCAGTGATTTTGTTTGATTTGGGTCAATTGACCCAGTCAGTCTTTCTAGTGTTAACCAGTTTTCAATCCAAACTGCTACAGTTCCTAGAATCCCTGCAGCTTTGAGCTTAACCCCCTGGGGCCTGAGGCCTTTTTTCCACTTTCGAGGTAGTCTGACATGCCTTGACATTTTAAAATATTTCACCTATCTAAAAAACATTTATCCCAAAGTGATACATTTGCTTTTATTCAGCACAAACTCAGCACCAATAATTTGAGACCTCTTAGAATGTTATTATTCTATTTTTTGTTAAAATCAACTTTAAACATATACTTTTCAAAAACCTATTTTCAGACATGCTGAGAAATTGTAAAAAATCACATTATAGACATTTCTAGGTAAGACTTTTGAGCTCTGAAGCTTATAGACACAGGGGTTGGCTACACATAGGTGAAAGTGACATTCTGAAATTTTATGTAGTTTGATTACTAAAGTGTTAGAACTTTGGAGTGACACTCTTTTTCTCAAAGTCAGTGGTCTTCACAATGAATATTGATGAGATAGGTGTCCTCACACCTGTAGTAGTTTGCATACTGTCAATGGCCCATCAGTCTGGAATGTCACTGCACCCCACACCCATCACTTTGGAAAGGCAGTTTGAAACGCAAGAAAAGTAGCAACAATAAAATCCCTTTCACAGTTTATTGATAGATGGAATGAAAAATGAAAAACTGTGACTATATAAATATAGAAAGCGATAAATATGATGCAGTGACTATTATTGACGCTCTGGGGACGAGGGCATCATCGACCGCGTATCTCTCTCGTGTATTTCAGTTTATATCTCGCTGAAATCATTATGTAGAATCATAAAAAAAAACACTGACTAAATCCGTTATCTGTCTTCTTTTCAAAACTTCCATTGTCAGAAGTATTAAAGTTTTTAAAATTAGGTTAAATAGGCAAAAAAGCAAATCGTGTCACCTTTCTTGGTTTTTTTTTTTTTTTTTTTTTAATAACAGACATCAATCACCATGGGGAGAGGGGGAGAGAGAAAAGAAAAAAAAAAAAAAAAAGGGTATACAGAAATAATAACACTAATAATGTAGGCGGGATGGAAAAAAGATAAAGTATAGGGGAATACAGAATACAAACAACCATAAGAAACATAACACTCATCAAACAACAAGAATTATAACAACATCAGTGATAGTAATAATAATTAATACAAATCGGTATTATATATATGTAGCATACACACACGTAATCGTACCGTTATATATGTATATTTCAATTCCTAAATCTATAACATACCCTAAAAAGTAATAATAATAATGATATTGATCGCTCAACCAGTCTTGTATGCATGTGCAAGTGTAGGTGTGACCTGATTTGTCATTGGATGTGCTGGCATTTAATGCCGTCAGGGGAGGCGGCAGCACCCCCCCCCCCCCAGGCCCAAGGCGAAGGCAGGAGAACCAGGCAACCGAAGCCACCCTACTGCCCCCCCGGCACAAGGGCCCACAGCCACGCATCCCAGAGACAACCACCCGCCCAACCCGAGAGGGAGCCCGCGAGGGACTAAGGGGGCGCCAACCCCCGCACAGGGAGGCCCGCAGAGGGAGGACGGGCGGCGAGCCCCCCAGCCCCACCCGCAACCAACCCACCGGGGCAGGCGGGTCCAGGGCCGAAGGGCCCCACCCACCGGGACCACCCCCCCCACCCCCCGGCGGACGGCCCCCCACACACCGGGGGAGCCCCAGCCCCCCCAGCCCGTCCTCCGGGAGGACGGGCCGCCGCCCACCGCAGCGACCCGGCACGCCTCCCCCCCAACACTGCAGGATGAACCTTTCTTGGTTTTACTTGCGTCGGGAGCGTTTAGGACCGCTCTCAGCGGAAGATCGCTATTCACGTTCTAAATACGCTGCGTTTGAATCGGCGACCACGTGATTACAGGCACACAGGCTTAGCCCACTGAGCTATGAACACAGGTATGAGCTTCGCTGCTGAAAGTGGCAACACTGGCGCAAAGCTTCAGCGGCAGAGACGTATCCGTGTGCTATATTGTAGCCGATCAGTGTAAACACTACCCAGACATGTGCTCTTGTTTATTTCGGTCACAATGGGCGTATTCACATATTTCTTTACCCAATACTAACTGTCGGATTATCATGTTATTATCATGTTATTATCATGCGAATAGCGCGATTTGCAAGTGGGTGGGCGATCAGAGCCGCTTCGAGACGCAGACGCTTAAGTCAGTCACTCTTGTTCTTTCAATTCGTATCACGAAGCTGTAAAAATATATTTAGTTTCTACCTATATATATTTGAAAAGTAGACCGTCCAAGGTTTCTGAGAGTATTTTTAAAATGTGTATATGACAAAAACTCGCGGAGTTATTTAAACGGTTTTGCGAAATTTCTGTCAGATCCCGCCGGCGGGATCGCCGGTCCCAAGGGGTTAAGCGGGAGCTGTTTGTGGGGGACAACATCAAAGGCCTTCTGGAAATCTAAGTAGATCACATCATAGGCCTTTTTGTGATCAATTTCTCTTGTAGACTCCTCACAGAACTCAAGTAGATTAGTTAAACAAGATCTACCTCTCCTAAGTCATTGTTGGCTATCCCTCAGAATGTTATTTGAATCCAGGTAATCTACCATATTCACTTAGATTACAGCTTCCATTTCTTTTCCAGTTATGCAAGTTAAACTGATTGGTCTATAGTTTGCTGGATTTCTTCTGTCCTCTTTTTTGAATATGGCTGTTATATTAGCATGCTTCCAATCAGAAGGTACCACAACTGCAGATGAGGATTTCTGAAATAATAAACTTAAAGGTTGGCTAATAATACCCCTCATCTCTTTCAAAACTATGGGTAAGATGCCATCAGGGTCCTGCGATTTATTCATTTTGAGCTTAGCTAGGCTTTGTACCACATCAGTCTCATTTATACATAGTATATTGGTCATAGATGATGCTGCATTTTTAATAAAAGGTGGTAAGTTACTTGTGTCCTCTACTGTGAACACCCATATAAAATAATCATTAAACTCATTTACTATATCAATTTAATTTCCAAGTATAAGGCCCTTACTATCCTGCAAATTAGTGATTTCAGCTTTTAGAGCTCTTTTGGAGTTAAAATATTGGAAGAAACTTTTAATGTCATCCTTAACCT